>NC_082707.1:129311540-129471988 GCF_030144855.1 Hypanus sabinus
TAGGCCCTTCCACCCAATGAGCCACACTGGCCAGCAACCCACCTATCCAACCCCAACCTAATCGCAGGACAATTTACAATGACCAATTAACCTACAAACAAGTATTTCATTGAAATGGGGTGGGGGGGAACAGGAACACTTGGAGGAAGAGCATGCAAACCTCTTATAGACGAAACTGACCTCTGAACTCCAGCGCCCTGAGCCGTAATAACATCACGCTAACCGCTGTGCCACCGTGGTGCCATTTCTGAATGATTTGTAAACTCATGAACACTACTTCACTAGTTTTTGCAACACACACAAAATGCTGGAGGAACTCCACAGGCCGGGCAGTATCTATGAGAAAAGGTACAGTTGACGTCTCGAGCCGAAACGTCAGAGATCCTGCTGAGATCCTCCAGCATCTTGTGTGTGTTGCTTGGATTTCCAGCGTCTGCAGATTTTCTCTTGTTCACTGTTTTTTGCTCTCTTTTTGCACTCCTTATTTATTTTTTTATATATTTCTTATTGTAATTTACAGTATATTTTAACTATTTTATGTGTTGCACTGTGGTTAGCTGTCTGTCATATTTGACGATGACAGTTAGATTTGTGCAGTTCTGTTGTGTGTTTGTAGGCGGCTGAAAAGTCCAAGTTGTGAGTGACATAGACGTCCACAGTCAGAACAATGAAGGCCATGCTACATCTGGAAGTGAGCCACTGCTATTGCTTGCGTTCTGTATCAGGCAGCGATTGCTGCCTGCTGTCTTGCCTCCAGGCTGTTGTGAGAGATTCTAACCAAGACTCGTCAGCCACTCCGGTCTTCGCACTCGGTGTTAGTACAAGTCCAGCACGTGCACTGTTAGCTTTCATGGAGTCCTTGCCTCAGTTCCTCTTGCCCACCTGCTTGGGGACTCGGGAATCCTTCAAGTGTATGACATGCCCTGCCCACCGAAGCTGTGCTTTTACAATCACGGCACTGTATTCCTGCCACAAGTCAACAACCTGCAGGCGATAATAAACCAGATTCTGGTTCTAATTCAACTGCCACAATAAAGTGGTTCAAATAAAAATAAAAGCAGTAGTTAAAATAAAAATAAAGCAAGTTAAACAAGCAACAGTTGGTGGGCTGCTATCTTGCGATTCTCTGGTGAAGTGGTAAACCTTGGATGAGTTTTACCACTTTCTGATGCTTTGAAAGCAAAACATTTCCAAACAGCCTTTTCCCTCTGTGAGAGTTCCCTCTCCTGTCCATTGACCTCCACAACCAGTGCTCACTGTAAAAGGAACTGAGAGAACAAGGGAACGGTGTTGCAGAAAGGAAAGGAAGAAGCAATGGAGGGTGCTTCACACAAGGGCCAGTGAAAACAAAACTACCTTTCATGTATATAGCACCTTTAAGTAGGTAAAACATTGTAATGTGCTTCAAAGTACATTGCATGGAATTGATACCGTGTAGTCAACATGATAATGTCACCCGGTGCGGACACGGCCCAAGTGCGGAGTGAGAGACACTGAAGCAGGTCGATAGTTCACAGACTTTAATGAGAACAGTGTTAAAGGGAAAAGAAAACAATAAACTCTAGGCCAAACAGGGTTGTTGACTAAAGTACTCAAATGGACAACAAAGCCCACACTGCAGCTGAAAAGAACAAATACTGCTAGACTTCAGAGGCAGTTGACCCAACAGTCCAATTTCTCAGGCAATGCAGAAAGCACAGCTATCTCCTGGGTTCAAGTCTTGACAAATACTACATTGCAATGGATAGAGTTAAATACTATCACAATGAAATAATAATTAGCTGACACGTGCATATTCCCGAGCGCAATTGCGGAATCTGACATGCTGCCGAATCCGTGGTTTTGACAGATATGAGTCAAACTGTATTTGATACATCTCACTGTCTGCATTTAACTAATGCCACAGCACCCCATGACTGCTGTGGCAACCGTGGATAACCCCTACCTCTGGACAATGAGGAAGGCTATTAAGGAATACAACAGGATAAAGATCAGCGGGACATTTGGGTGGAGAAATGGCAGATGGAGTCATGCATTTTGGAAGGTCAAGTGCAAGAGGGCAAATGGCAGGACCCTCAGGAGCACTGATGTAGAAAGGGATCCACAGCTCTCTGAGAGTAGTACTTGGGGTGGTAAAGAAGGCATTCTGCAGGCTTTCCTTCATCAATTGGACCATTGAGTATCAGGGTCACAGAGTCACCTTGTAGCTCTGTAAAGCTTCGATTAGACCACATTTGGAGGACTGTGTGCAATTCTGGTCAACACACTACAGGCTTTGGAGAGGATGCAGAAACAGTTCTCCAGGATGTTGGCTAAAAGTACCAAGAAGAGGCTGGACAAACAAGTATGTTTTCACTGGAGCTTTAGAAGCTCTGAACGGCAAACTAATAGAAGTTTATAAAATTATGAGAGGCATAAGTGCAGTCTTAGTCTGAGCTGTGGTGCCTCAGACACTTGCACACTGTATCTGTGGAGAACGAGTTTGTAAATCTGGCGGGAGCAAAGGAAGTTAGGAATGGCGAGGCTGGAGAGCTATGGGAGAGGTGTGGGACAGGTGGTAGAGAAGGAGTGCCAGGAGCGGGGGTGAATAGGTGATGCAGGTGCCAACATACCCAGCTCTGAGACAGCAGGCAAGGTCATTTGATTGCAGACAATGTTTTATTGATCATTACAGAATGTCTCTCTGGCGCTTCCCACTCCCTCCCCTCTCGCTAACCATGATTTCCCTTCCCACTCTCAGTCAGACTCAGGTTTATCATCACTCACATGTGCCATGAAATTTGTTTTTTTTGTGGTAGCACTACAACACAATGCATAAAATTACTACAGTACTCTGAAAAAGTCTTAGGCAGCCTATATATGTACCTACATCATTTGCACAATACTTTAGAAAGGGTAGAAATAGCAAATACTAGAGAGCATTGCTTTAAGAAGGGGAATGTTTAAAGGAAATGAGTGAAGCAAGTGTTTTTTTTGTGTGATAGGTGCCTGAAATGTGCTACCAATGAATGTGATACAGTAGAGGCCGATAAAACAGCAATATTTAAGATGCATTTTGACAAACACAAGAAAATGTATGGAATAGAGGAAACAGGCAGATTGATGGGGGCTAGTTAGAGTGGAATCTTCATCAACACAGACTGGAAGGCTTTTCGATGTAATAGAATTGAAGGCTCCTCCCCCTCCTAGACACACCATGACAGTTCACTGCATTACTAATGATCCTGATATTCAGAGATATTTAAAAGCACTTGAAAGGAATTAAACTAAATTATGTTAAAAATTAAACTTAAAAATAAATTGAAAATACCCATTGCTAGTTACTGCAAACAAAAATATAAAGAAAAATAAGGAAAATATGCAAAAAAAAAACTCTTCATGTACCTTGTGAGTGAAGGTAAGTGATTAACTGTCGTGCAGGTATGCCATGTTGGATATGTTGGGCTGGAGAGGTGTGCAAAGCCAAGGGCTGAGACATGGAAATTATCCAAAAACAAGAACCAAGCCATTCCTAGACTTGGGGCCGACATGAATCGGTAAATACATGGCCAGTAAGTTTGGTGAAGGACTTGCTGAAGGTTTAGGGCTAAGCTGCACATGGGTTCAATTTCTACAGAGTAGAACAGGGAGTTCTGAGTTCTATTAGGCACAATGCAAATCACCAGAAGGGCAATGCAGAAGGAACACTAGAGTTATGTTCAGGCATTGTGGATGGGTCATATTGATTTGAATGGATATAAAAACAGGAGAAATGTAAAACGACTTCAGAAATCACTATCATCTCATTAACCCATCACAAAATCAGCATGACACACAGTTGCACCTGCCCCAACTCTAATACTATATGAATTAATCGAAGGGGTCACTGCAACACCCCAGTCTTACAAGCTCTGTCTATAGGAGAGCAAGTTCGCATGCTCAGACTTTGTGTAAAATTGCAGTCATCACGAAAAGGAAGATACGGAAAAGTTCTACCTTTTATGAAGAAAATTGAATTCCTCACATAAATCCTTCTGCTTTTAATAGATTCAAAGGATTTAGAACAGATGAAATTTGATTTAAAGCACAATTCAAAACACAAAGATTAAAATCGGATTTTTCTATCACCTTCTTTCTTAATTCATCTCTGAATTGGCCCGATTGCTCATCAGCTCAATTGTAAGTTTAACTTCTCGAGGAAGTAGTGACAGCAAAATTGAGCTGAGATTTGCCCAGTTTATTCATTGCATTACAGATGAAATTATTTCCAGCAGAGGGCAGCATATCATCAGCGATGCTCGGGTATCAGAATCAGGTTTAATATCATTGGCATATGTCAGGTGAAGTTTGTTGTTTTGGGCAGCAGTACACAGCAATACAAATTCAAAAAAACTATAAATTACTATAAGTATATATAATAATTAAATAAATAGTGCAAAATGAGAGAAAAAATAGTGAGGTAGTGTTCATGGGGTCATTTTCCATCCAGAAATCTGATGGCGGAGAGTAAGATTCAAAAATTCAAGGTACATTTATATCAAAGAATGTATAAACTATACAACCTGGAGATTTGTTTGCTTACAAGCAGCCACAAAGCAAGAAACCTAAAAAAAATAAAAATAAAAGACCCGATGTGCAAGAGAAAGGGGAGAAAGACAGAAATCATGCAAGCAGTTGAAGCGGGCAACAACATACCGAACCAACTCGAGTCCTCTGATCCAAACGCCGGAGCAGCCCAGAGCAGGCCCAGAACCTCGCTTATCAGTTCACCATATTAGCAGGCACGGAGCACAGTCAGACAGTCTTCAAAGCCTCAGTGTCAGGGAGAAAGGAGAGACCTTTGCAGAGAGCAAGCAAAGTAAGCTCGCACCTCCGAGATGTTGTTTCTGAAACACTGAGTGTTTGTCTTCAGGCTCCTGAACCTCCTCCTTGATGGTAGCAATGAGAAATGAATCATCAGTGGAAGAAGTCATTGCTGAACCTATTCTCCCTTAGAAAAGGTCATAAAATAAAGCAGCACACACAAAATGCTGGAGGAGCTCCAGGCAGCATCTATGGAACTGACCAAACGGTCAACATTTCAGGTTGAGGTCCTTCTACAGGAGTGGAAAGGAAGGGAAGAAGTCATAAAATAAGAACCTGAGAGATAATTCGCTTTGAAAATTTCTGACCTGAGCCTTAGCCCCTGGAGCTTTCCCTTGATTAGTACCTGACCAGCTCTGACACATCAAGGTCAGGACTGGTAGCCAGGTGCTGGAACACAATGCAAGATGGTCGATGACATCCTGCAGTTTGCAACATAGGGAACAGATGCCCATTGCCTCCTCCCATACATGAACACTTTCTTTATGTCTCATGTCTTCCTTGCTGCTCTTCCTGCTACCAGATTCCCTGTGCCGGCCATTTTAAAGACAGCTTCAGTCCGTTCATTCCGGGGTCTCAGCTGGGCAGACGCCGCACCTAAACATCCTTCCACTTGTGTCAGAATGCTGTTTCTGCATTTCATTTCAGCATTCAACACTACTGTCCCACAGACCTTGGTGGACAAACGCCTACTCCTCAGTCTAACGACACCACTGTGCAACTGGGCGTCGGACTTCCTAACCAACAGAGCTCGGATGGTCAGGATGTACAACTGATCCTCCCTCTCTCCATCATCATCAACACATGACCGCCCCCCCCCCCCCGCCACAGGGCTCTGCACTGAGCACTGAGCCCACCGCAGCACACTCTGCTCACACACAACTACACAGACAAACGTGCACGTTTGCTGATGACACGACGGTGGTGGGGCCCATCACCAACAACGACAGGTTGGCCTACAGAGAGAAGGTGGAAGACCTCAAGGCCACTTGTCAGAAGGAACAGTCAGCACCTGAACTGGAGAGGGACTAGTCCTGTGCGGGGAACCTGAGCGCCAAGACAGACAGCGGAGCGTTTGTGGAGACAGACGCTGATAAGCTTGCACACAAAGTCAGGATCAAAAGGTTGAGAATAGCGGGACTAATGTTCGGAGTTTCATATATTTCAATCCAAGCAGTAGGAAAGGCAGGCGAGCTCAGAGGATGTAGAATTAGGCCGCTGTAGCCATTAGTGAGAAGGAGCAGGACTGGCAGCTCACTGTTCTGGGGTTCCGTTGTTTTAGACGTGATAGAGCAGGAGGGATTAAGGGGCAGGCATGGCATTACTAGTCAGAGAATATGTCATGGCAGTGCTCAAACAGGACAGATTGGAGAGCTCGTCTGGTGAGGCTTTGATGCACCATCAATAACTCTCTCTGAGACGTAAAGGCAAGGTATCGGCTTTTATTGACTGGAAGAAGGAACAAGCAGTAATTGACCACCATACTACATCCTGGAGACTGAGAGACCGGGCTCAGGCCTCAATCGCCTTTATACCGGGGTCTGTGAGAGGAGCCACAGGAGCAGTCAGCAGGGGGCGTGTCCAGACAGGTATATGTAGTTCACCACAGGCTTTATGGGTAGAACCAAGGAATAAGAAAAGTATGACCACATTAATGGGATTAAAACGTGTCAATCCCCTCTGAATGGTATATTATCAGTTTTAACCTTTGACTTCTCATAGTCATAGAAAAGTACAGCACATCTAATGCATTCCAAAATCACTTAACCTGCCTACTCCCATTGACCTCCACTGGGACCATAGCCCTCCACATCCCAGATATCCATGTACCTATCCAAACCTTTCTTAAATGGTGAAATTGAGCTGGCCTGCAGCGCTTGTGCTGGCAGCTCGCTCCATTTTTTGTGCTGCATCAGATTCAGAGTAAAAATCCTTTAATTCTCCTTCACACATGTATACTGGGAATGACATTAAACAATCCTGACTCATGAATTTGAATCAAATTACATACCTTCTGTGCTGCTAGTTGTGAAAGGAAGTTAACTCTGCAACTTCCTCAGCATCTTTTTGTTCTTGCACTCATTTTTTAATTTGCCTGAATCTATCAGTTTTAGCTGATAATAACTAAATATCCTTCAAAGGGTTCTGAGGAATATCAGAGGGGAGCTGCAAGATTCAGAATCAGAATCGGAAATAGGTTTAATATCCCTGACAAACTGTATGGTGTAAATTTTGTTGTTTTGCAGCAGCAACAGTGAAATTGATAAAAAAAAATATAAATTACAATAAGAAATATATTAAAAATACACTTAGTGGCCCATTTTTTACACCTGCTTGTTAATGTAAATATCTAATCAACCAATCATGTGGCAGCATCTCAATGCATAAGATCATGCAGACCTGGTCAAGAGGTTCAATTGTTTTTCAAACCAAACATCAAAATGAGGAAGAAAGTGACTTAAACCATGGAATGATAGTTTGCGCCAGGTGGGGTGGTTTGAGTATCTCAGAAAGTGCTGATCATCTGGGATTTTCACGCACAACGGCCTCTAGAGTTTACAGAGAATGGTGTGAGAAATGAAAAATATCCAATGAGTGGCAGTGCTGTGAGCAAACGTGCCTTGTTAATGAGAGAGGTATGAGGAGAATGGCCAAAGATGGTTTGAACTGATGGGAAGTTAACTCAAATAACCATACCACAGCAGTGGAAGAAAATCTCAGAATGCAGAAAACGTCAAATCTTGAGGTGGATGGACTACAACAACAGAAGACTGCAAACATACACTGTGTAAGTAGTGCAAAAGAGAGTAAAACGGTGAGTTCACTTTAAATAGCAGGAGTGGCAAAATGGTGCAGTACAAGCATTTGCAAAGACGTGGGCTGATTAGGAGAGGTACCACATCTCTGAATAAGAGAGATCATGTCTCATGAATTTGATTGAGTTTTTGAAATAACCAAGAAGGTTAATTCAAGTAGTGCATTAGATATAATCTATATGGACCTTGACAAGGTTCTAATTGGAAAATTAGATCCCATAGTTGGACACAGAATTGGTCTAGTGGTAGGAAATAGAGTGTGATGGTATAAGGTTGTTTTTCAGACTGGAGACCCATGATGAGTGGTGTTCCTCAACACGTGGCTATTTGTCATTTTCTGTAAATCAATGATTTGAATGAGAATTTATCTAAATCATTGATACAAATGACAAATTTAGTAAGTATTGTTGAGAGTAAAGGTGGTTATCAGGATTTACAGAAGGATCTTTATCAGATGGGAAAGTGGGCCAAGGAATGGTGAAGGGAGTTTGGTTTGGATAAGTGGGAAATGTTGCATTTTGGGAAGACAAATGAGAGCAGGACTTTCACAGTGAACAGTAGGACGTTGGGGGTGTTGTGGAACAGAGGAGCCGAAGGGCTCAAGTACACGGTTCCATAAAAGTGGAGTCACAAGTAGGCATAGCAGTGAAGAAGGCTTTGGGTATGCTAGCTTTCATGAGTCAGAGCATAGAGTACTCAAGCTGAAATGCTGTACTAGTTATACAAGGCATCAGTGAGGCAGCATTTGGAATACTGTGTTCAGTTTTAATCGTTCTGCTACAGGTAAGTACAGATGGGAATCACGAGAACTTGTCAGAACTTGGTTATATGAGAGGTTGAGTATGACTCTTCATTCCTTGAAACAGATGTGGCGAGAGATGATCTTATGGAGGTGTGTAAAATCATGAGGAGCACAGGCAGAGTGAATATATTGTCTTTTTCTCAGGATTGTGGAATCAGGAATTGAAAGGCATAGGTTTAAGATGAAAGAGGAGAGATTTGATAGGAACCTGGGGATCATATTGTTTGTTGCTAAACTGCTGAAAAAAAAGCCTATTATAAATGCACCTATTCTTTTCACTCCAAGTAACAGTTTTGGAAAATGTCAAAATCCACTAACCCTTAAGTTGCAAAATTATGACAATCTTTTGTGCTGCAGTAACTTCCAATATGAGGATATTCAGCCTCAAACAGGATAGGAAAGGACATGGTTGTTCTCCTGAGAACAAAGAAAGTTGAGAACACTTTAGACAAGATTAATTTAGCTTGAACAAGGTAAGTAGAGAGAAGCTATACCCATCCCCATAAGCAGATACATTCAGTGGCCACTTTATTAGGTACACCTGTACACCTGCTTGTAAATGCAAACATCTAATCAGCCAATCATGTGGCAGCAACTCAATGCATGAAGGCATGCAGAGATGGTCATGAGGTTCAGATGTTGCTCAGACCAAGCATCAGAATGGGGAAGAAAGTGGCTTTGAACGTGGAACGGTTGCTGTCAGACGGGGTGGTTTGAATATCTCAGAAACTGCTGATCTTCTGGGATTTTCACACATAATGGTCTCTAGTTCTTACAGGGAATGGTGCAAACAAAAACGAAACAAAACATCCATTGAGCGGCAGCTCTGTGGGTGAAAACATCAGAGGGGAATGGCCAGACTGGTTCAACCTGACAGGGAAGTGACAGTAACTCAAATAACCATGTGTTACAACAGTGGCATGTTGAAGAGCATCGCTGAAGGCGCAAATGATGAACCTTGAAATGGGCAGGCTACAACAGCAGAAGACCATGAACATACACTACGTGGCTACTTTAATAGATACAGGGCACACCTAATAAAGTGGCCACTGAGTGTAGTTTTTAGATTGGCCCACAGATATAAGAAAAATGGACAGTTGTGGGCTACAGTATATAGAAGGAAAGAGTTGATAAATTGTGGATTATATACAGTAGGTCTGCACAACCGAATGCACTGACAGTCCCTTGCTGTGCAGTACTGTACCACATTCCATGTTCTATATTGAGAGTAAGCAGACATCAGTTTAATGCATAATGGATACAAGGTGCAGTACAGATGTGAGTAAAATCTCTTGTAATGCTTGACTTTACAGAGGGTGCTTGTGCTGCTCAGTAACTCTGATATATTCTTCTCTGTCAGGTTTGGAATGACTGCAGTATTTTATTGTCAAGTGGAGCTGGGTGACACTTGAAAGAAAATGGTCGACACAGCAATGGAAGGAGTAGAATGGGACTGGTGAAATGGTTCTACAGTGAGGCAACACTGACTCAATGGGCCCAATGGCCTCCTTCTGCATTGTTTCAATCATGAGTTAATTGCTGCTTTAGTTGCTCTGGACAAAATGCCCTTCGGCATTGGGAGGTGCCGGTGGACTGGTGTTAAATGGAACTGGACTCTCACCGTGCTGTCACTACTGGTGGCAGACAGCAATATCAGAGCTGGTGGTTGCTGGTTAATTCCACAGACCCTTTGAATTTTTCGAAGTCCGAAATACAGAGACTCTTGACAGGCAAGGTATTGAAAGGGTTACCACGGGTAAAATGTGGAGATGAGATTACATCCAGTTCAGTTTTAGAAAGGTGGAGCGGGCTCAAAAGGCAGAATGGCCCACTCCCACTCCTAATTTACTCACTTTTGTCCACTTGAACAATTCCTGTCCGGAAATCTGAACTGAACTGGCATAACAGGAATCTATTCACATGACAAACCACCAGGCAAGATAACAGGCGGTGGCTGAGGGTGGAATGTAGGCTAAGAAATAGACAAAAGCACCTTTAAAAGGACAAATTAGTACTGATCCATGTAGAATGGATTTGGAATTAAAATAATCTTGATAAATAGTTCTTCTTGCCTGAAGTTCATCACAAAGCGACACAGTCCTGTACAGTAAGAGTTTCACTCTGCTTAACACTGGCCAGTACTAATTAAAGCTAATTGGCACCTCTTACTGGAGAAGTGCTTTGTGCTTGTTCAAACCACTTCTTGACATTTCTGTTTAGTTCGTAGAATTTTCCAAAGAAAGGTCTCGTTCCAAAAAGTTGTCTGTATATTTATTTCCAAAGATGCTGCCTGGTCTGCTGAGTTCCTCCGACATTCTGTGTGGCTTCACTTTGGATTTTCAGCATCTACAGGCTTTCTCATGTTTAGAATTTTGATAGTTGGTTTTCATGTTTTTATTTTCTATGGTAGGACAGCAGCCCAGTTAGTACTGCTGTCTCAAAACTCCACTGATCCAGCTTCAGTCCTGAACTGTGCTGTATGTGTGGAGTTTGCACATTCTGACAGCTTCCTCGCACCTCCCAAGGATATTCCGATAATTAAAATAGCTACTTCAAATTACCAAATTGAGTATTATAATGCAAGTAACACAGGGTGCACTTTTGCTGATGGTGATTGTGGAGAAGATGTTGTTACCAATGTGAAATGACTGAGCTCTGCAAGTGAGGAAACCTTGAATCGGGTTGAATCTTGAATCCACAACAAAGATTAGTGGGTTCAGCCCAGTCCATCACAGGAAAAGTCCTCACCATCGTTGAGCTCATCTACAAGGAGGGTTGCCACAAGAAAACAGCAACCGTCATGAAAAACAGCACAAACCAGGCCTTGCTGTCTTCCTACTACTGGCATCAGGAAAGAACTACAGGAGTCTTCTCTTCTTCTTCGTATTCTTTTTCTTTTACGGCAGTTGGCACCCAGCTAAATGGTGCATTACCGCCACCTTCTGCTCCGGAGTGTGGATCAGATGATAGACTTACATTCTAAATCCCTTCCCCCATTCACACACACACACACACACACACACACACACACACACACACACCCTAATCGACACTTTATCCTTTCTTCTTTGGCCATCCTAGTACCCTATTCCTGCTTATCCATCATATCTTATAAAAAACCTCTGTGTTCCTGAAGAAAGCTAAAAGTACCCTGACCTGTGCTCTCTCCCCATGCCCAGTAAAGGAGTCTTGGGTCCCACGCCACGAGGGTCAGGAATCACCCTTCAACCATCAGGCTCCTGAACCAACGTGGACAATCTCACTCACCTCAACACTGAAGTGATCACTGAACACAACCTATGTCCTCACTTTCAAGCTCTCTACAACTCACATTCTCAGAATATTTATTTACTTTTATTTGCAGTTTTCTGCTTTTGCACGTTGCTTTTTTTTCCAGACTTTGTGTGTAGTTTTTCATTACTCTATTGTATTTCTTTGTTCTATTGTGATTGCCTGCAAGAAAATGAATCTCTGAGTGATACATGGCAACATATATGTACGTCCATAATAATTAACTTTAAACTTTAAACAAGAGTAGCTAAATAGCATAGGAATGAAAGGGAAGTTGATTGACATATTGAATTGAATTAACTATTTCTTACATCCTTCACATACACAAGGAGTAAAAATCTTTATGTTACATCTCCATCTGAATGTGCATTGTAAAATTTATAGTAATTTGTAATAAATAGTATGTACAGCAAGACAGTCAGCAGCGTGAATTAGTCAGTCTGAAGGTCTGGTGGAAGAAGCTGTCCCGGAGCCTGTTGGTCCTGGCTTTAATGCTGCAATACCGTTTCCTGGATGGTAGCATCTGGAACAGTTTGTGGTTGGGGTAACTTGGGTCCCCAATGATCTTTTAACACACCTGTCTTTGTAAATGTCCTGAATTAGTGGGAAGTTCACATCTACAGATGCGCTGGGCTGTCCACTCCACTCTCTGAGAGTCCTGTGATTGAGAGAAGTACAGTTCCTATACCAGGCAGTGATGCAGTCATTCAGGATGCTCTCAATTGTGCCCCTGTAAAAGCCCTTAGGATTTGCGGATTCATTTCAAACTTCTTCAACCATCTGAGGTGAAAGAGGCGCTGTTGTGCTTTTTCACCACACAGCTGGTGAAATAAATCCTCGGTGATGTGTATGCCAAGGAACTTAAAACTGTTCACCCTCTCAACCCAGATGTGAGAGAGGGTACATTGTACAGGGAAAGGAGAGGGGAATAGAATGAATGGAATCATTCTACTAGAAGTTTTCATGGACCTAATGGGTTGAATGACCTTCTTCTGTTTTGTATTTGTAATACAAATTACAAATCAGGAGCAAACAGAAAAACATGGGCAGGCAAAATTGCTTTGATTGGTCAGTTGGACAGAGAAGGGAAAGAGGGAATTATAACACAGATATTTTTTGACCAAGCAGTTTCTGAAGCAATCCCTCTTTCATTCTGTTTGTTTCTGAAGCAAACTGTTCTAGGCTGCAGTGTTTTCTAAATGTAAGCTTGACCTGCCAATTACGTTTATTAACCTGATTGACACATCATAATCATCAAAGGCCATCTTGCAATCATGGCATATTATTCATTTCCCTGGAATTTCCTTGGAAAATTCCTGTGTTATATTGGCCAATCTTAACTCATCTTTAAAAGATAGCTTTATACTGCAGACTTATTTCATTATAATGGCCCAAATGTTCACTTACTTTCCTCAATAGCTCTAGGCATCTGAAACTTATTACCCAATGTTTACTATCACTGAGAAAATGATAGGGAGGCACCTTCTTGAACGGCTGCAGGACATGGGGTGAAGTTCGAATGTGTGACTGGCACTTCATTGTACCTCCATGTTTCTGTCCATCGGGTTGTAGCTTTGGATGGTGCTGTCAAAGACGCTTGGTGATCTGCAATGGTGCACATAGCAACCACGGGGGTGCATGTGGAGAAGATAGATGCAGTGCCATTCAAATGGGCTTCTTTCACCTGGATAGAATTGATCTTTTTGAAAGAAGTTGAGCCTGTGTTCTTCGAGGCACCAGTAAACCACTAGTCTTATGATCCAGGCGCAGGTCAATGGGACTGGGCAGGGTAATAGTTCAGTATGGGCCAGAGGGTCTGTTTCTGTGTGGTAGTGCTCTGCGACTTTAAAAATAAAATGCTGCAGATGTTACAAGTCTGAAATGAAAGCAGAAAAATATGAGAAATATTCAACAAACCAGTTACTGATTTTGGAGGAAATTATGTTAATATGCAAGGTCATCAACATGAAATGTTAACATGGATTTTTCTCTCCACAGATCCTGCCTGACCTATTATGTATTTCTGGCATTTTCTGATATTTCACTTTTCTATTGCTCATCTGCATTGTGTTACAGATGGTTAAAAAAAGGCTTTAGGAAGTCAGGAGATAAATCAATTATCACTGCAAACTTGATGTCTGATCTGCAAGAAGCAATAATGCTGTCCAGCTAAGCTATTAATATTAATGTCAATTGTAATGAGCTTTCCAACAGATAGTTACCTAACTTCGGTTTTAGTGAGCAAGTGCAGTCTCCCATCCACTCAACCACTCTCAATTCATCTCTGTGGTGGCTTAGTGATCCCTTTTGGGTTGCTGCTTGTTCCACAGGTGCCTTGCTTTCACTTGCTGCGTTAATAGCAGTGTTCTTTTGAGAACTCTGATTTACATGTTCATTCCTTTCACATCCTTCTGCCAAGATCCTATCTGTTCATCTGTTTTTGTTCCTGCTGTGTGACCATAATTTGTTTCACTCGTCTCACAATGGAGCCCTGATCTACCTCCATGTGATCAATGAGCCTTTGCATAAACTCCAACTGACTCTCAATTCACAGAAATCCATCTGTTGGCAGCGTATCATAGATAGGAACTCCTCCTATTAGTTTGTGTTGAACTGTTGCTGCTGTTCTGACCTTTGGGTCAGTGTGGTCTCTCCATCTTCTTCAGACCTAATATTGACTGCATTCACTTTTCAACAGTCAGTAGCTGTGCTTTTAGATGCTGACCCTTGTGCTTGAAGATAACTATACAGCCTCCTTTTACTGGAACATTCTCTCCAGTATTGCCTGTCACTTTTAATTTCACTGGGTAAATCTTGTTCTTTATTTTGAGACTTGTAATCATCCGCAGATAAGATTTACCTGGGCTCCAGTGTCAACCTTGAATGGAATCACTGTCTCATTCAATGGAAAGATCTGTTACACCAGCACCAGCAGTCTATAGAGAATCTACAAGAACTTCCTTCATTTCCTCAGCAACTGTGTGCACCTGTCTCTTGGTAGCCCCAGCTTTGTAGCACCTTGCAAAATTCTTCTTCTTCCCACAATTATTGCAGGACTTTCCATAAGCAGGACACCTCCCTGGGATGTGCCTACCTCCACATTTGCTGCATGTACTGTTTGAGCCTCTTTGCTATGCTGTCACTTTGAGCCCTGCCCCTCTGTGCTCACAGCATGGACTGCTGTTTTTGCCCTGCACAATGCCTTAGCTTGTATTTGTGTGGACTTTGCTGCCCTGAATTCTACAGCCTTTTCCAGCGTTAAACCTTTATCACCGAGTAGGCTTTCTTTTAAGTCCAGTATCTGGGTCTCTGACTAGTATGTCTCTCAAATCTCCAAACTCACAGGACTTAGTGTGTGAGGCTCAGTTAAGTTTTGGCCAAAGCTAACACCTTGTTTTTGTTCACATGAAAATAATGTATAGCTTTCAAATGCAATGTTTATACTTGGGACAAAATGCTCCTCAAATTTTGTCATCAGTGTGACCAATGTCAAGTGTGTCCTGTTATTTTGAAAGCTGTTGTAGATGTCCAAAGGATCTTTGCCAATTACGTGAGGTAATATAGACACTTCCACTTTCTGCTCCACACCGCAGGCTCTGCTTGCCGCTAAATATAAGTTGAATCGCAGTTTGAAGCCATTCCAGTTATTAGCTAGATTGCCAGCAAACTGCATAGGGCATTTTCAGGCTTTCACCTCAATTTTTTGGTGAACTTCGAGACGTCTCTCCATCGGAACCTAATGTCTCTTTCTTAGTCGCTCGCGATATTCAGTTACACTCTGTGTTTAGACCTCATGCTGACTCTGACAATGTTATGTTTGTTCTTGATAAAAGACAGACTTGCATGGGTTAAAACAAAACTAACACGTTTATTCAGACACAAAGGCTTTGAGCTCCGCACCTTAGCACGCGCTCCCAGTTCACCAATGTCACCTCCAGTTCCAGGCGAACCCATCACGTTGTACTCACTGGCGTTGGTGAACTGGGAGCTCGAAGCCAAGAAAAGAGTCCAAATAAATGCGTTTGTGTCTTTTTTTACCCATGCAAGTTTGTCTTTTATCAAGAACAAATATAACATGGTGCTAGAAGTTGGCGTGAGGTCTAAATACAAAGCGTAACTTTGGTTAGGGGTTGGGTGGGCGGTAGTGTGGCGGGATTTGCTGGGAATGTAGTGAGACTAAAATGGAATCTGTGTAGGATTAGTGTAACTGGGCGATTGATGGTTGATGTAGACTGACAGACTGCAAAACAATATGATATTCCCACTTACTAGCCCATTCTCTATAGCCACTTGATCTACTTTCTTTCAAATAATGATCTGGTTCTCTTTTAAGGAGCCAACCAAATGGCATCCGGTTTTTATAATATTCTGGACCTGAGGAAGAATGTTCAATCCTGGAGAAGGTGCAGAGGAGGTTTACAAGGATGATCCCAGGTATGAAGAGCTTAACCACTGAGGAACATTTGATGAATCTAGCCTGCACTCAGTGATGTTCAGAAGGTTAGGTGGGGGTGGTTTCATTGAAACCTTCCAAACTTTATAAGCCCTGGATAAAGTGAATAATGAGTGGAGAATTTGAGGACACAGCCTCTGAAAAAGAGATGTCCCTTTAAAAGAGATAAGGAGGAATTTATTCGCGCAGAGGGTAGTGAATCTGTAATTCATTGCCACAGACGGCTGTGAAAGTCAAATCATTGGGTGTATTTAAGGCAGAGATTGATAAGTTATTGATTGGTAAGGGGGTTAAGGGTTATGGGGAGAGGATGGGAGAATGAAATTGAAAGAAAAATCAGCCATGATTGAATGGCAGAGTAGATTTGATGGGCTGAATAACATATTTCTGCTCTTGTATCTTACATACTCTTCCTTCATTTCTGTCTCAGGCAGGGAATTCCAGCTACTAACCTTTCACTGTGTGCATTTGTCACATTGCCTTTGCTTCTTTTACCAGGCCTCTGGTTCTCATCCTTCCACCCGTCAGGGCACTTCTGACCACTTTCTCTGCAGTACAACTGCTCACAGACAGTCACTGGCTTGTGTTCAGCAGCTCTCTCAATTGGCTGGTGACGATTGGATCATTCTCATAATGGGGTGGACAATTAAATAACTTACCTGAGCAAGCACCCCAGTTTTCATGAAGGATGAGTGAAAATTGAGGTAAAGATATTAACAAATCAATTGAAAGCCAAATCTGACCTTTTATTTGTGAGTCTTTAATATTTTGAAACATTTGAAATTGCTCTCAATATGAATATAAAAGTTAAAGAATGAAATTCTTTAGAATGAAAGAATGAAATTTGTGTGCAATTATTTCCATTTGTTTGGTGAAGAATTGAATGTTACATTTGTAACTCCAGAAACTAATCAAAAGAAAGTTACAAGAGCCGTAATATTTGCCTGCCTAGTTCTTTTTCCTTTTGTTTTAGTGAGGTGCTCATATGACGTGGTGGCATAATAACGTATGCCATTCTCATACTTCTTACATACAACCTGTAATGAATTATGTAAACAAAGAATGCTTAGTCAAGCAATATATTTACAAAATTACTCATATATTGTTGGTTCTCTATCGTGCCCTCCGATGACAGGAAACCTGTGGGAGAGTTTTTTAAAGTGAAAAAGCCATTGCACTGGGGCAGTTCCAGTCTCTTGACCTCAGAGGTCCAGGCCCAGTGGTATGAACAAGCATCACAATCTGGGGTCTTCATTGGTTACAAGAGACGACCATGACATCTTCTAAGCCTTGTCATAGCCTTCACTCTCCACACAGTGCTGTAGTACCACCTTCCTGGCCTTCGGGTTTCACTGTAGCTCTCATGCATCCAGTCTGCTGGAGATGACTTCACATGCAAGGGTAGGCATGTCCCTATCACATGAGGCTGCCAGCTACTCTCATCTGGTTTAACCTGGTTGTCAAAGCAAAGTAACAAGGTGTGGCTGCTGTTGCATGAAAACAACTACTTGGAGCCATAAGTGGGACACACAGAATGCTGGAGAAACTCAGCAGGCCGGACAGCATCTATGGAAAAGAGTAAGTAGTTGACATTTCAAACTGGAATATAAAGTGTTGTTCCTCCAAACTTAGTGTGCCCTCATCGCAGCAGTACAGGAGGCCATGGACTGACATATGGGAATGGGAATTGGATCCTGCTTTTTCTGGCAGAAGGTAGGCGCTCAGCAAAGCAGTCTCCCAAACTAAATTGGGTCTCACTGGTAGCACCAGATACAGTAGTGTTAGAGGAGCAACACCCATGAATATCGATTTCTCAAAATTCCAGTATTAGTCCCCCCTTCGCTATTCCCCCATTCCTGGTTCCCTCTCTCACCTTATTCCTTATTTGCCCATCATCTCCCTCTGGTGCTCCTCCCCTTCCCTTTCTTCCAGGGTCTTCTATCCTCTCCTGTCAGATTGCCCCTTTTCCAGCCCTTTATTTCTTTCACAAGTCAACTTCCCAGCTCTTCTCCCCCCCTCTCGGTTTCACCTATCACCTGCTACCTTGTACTTCTTCCTCCCTGCCCCCCATCTTCTTGCTTTAACTGCTCATCCTTTTTCCCCAGCCTGAAATGCCAACTGTTTATTTATTTCCACAGATGCTACCTGGCCTGCTGAGTTCCAGCGTTTTGTGTGTGTGCCTTGGTTTTCAGCATCTATAGATTTTGTCGTCCTTGTGCCACAGGTGAGAGCTGAGTGTCGAGTGGGGACCAAAGGTGAGCAAGCTATCCCAGAATGGACACCACAAGCCCTTTCACCAAAGGTGCTGCCCCTTCCTGAACACTCCATACACCCCACTCAACTATCTTGAAAAGTTAAATACACTAGAGTGAGCATTTAAATAAAGAGCCTGAGTTAATAATCTCTCCCTAACTTGTTAAACTTGAAGATATTAAATCTCCTTAGCAACACTTACAACAAACTGGAGGAACTCAGCAGGTCGGACAGCATCTGTGGAAACGAGTAGTCAACGTTTTGGGCCGAGACCCTTCGTCAGGACTGAAGAGGGAGGGGGCAGGGGTCCTATAAAGAGGGTGGGAAGGAGAAGGCTGGTGGGTGCCAGGTGAAAAACCAGTAAGAAGAAAGATCAAGGGGTGGGGGAGGGGAAACAGGGAGGGGATGGGCAGGAAAGGTGAAGAAGGAATGTAAGGGGAAAGCACTATGGGTAGTAGAAGGAGGCAGAATCATGAGAGGAGTGATAGGCAGCTGGAGGAGGAGGCAGAGTGAAACTGGGATGGGGGAAGGGAGAGGGAGGGAATTACCGAAGTTGGAGAATTCAATGTTCATGCCAAAACATTCTGGTAATTCCCTCCCTATTCCTTCCCCCATCCCAGTTTCATTCTGCTTCCTCCTCCGACTGCCTATCACCTCTCTCATGATTCTGCCTCCTTCTACTACCCATAGTGCTTTCTCTTGAATTCCTTCTTCACCTTTCCTGCCCATCCCCTCCCTGCTTCCCCTCCCCCACCCCTTGATCTTTCCCCTTACTGGTTTTTCACCTGGCATCTTCCACCCTCCCCCCACCTTCTTTATAGGGCCCATGCCCCTCCCTCTTCAGTCCTGACAAAGGGTCTCGGCCCAAAATGTTGACTGCTCATTTCCACGGATGCTGTCCGACCTGCTGAGTCTCTCCAGCTTGTTGTACGTGTTGCTTTGATCACAGCATCTGCAGTGCACTTTGTGTTTAAATCTCCTTAGAACTTGTTCCATGTTTTCTTATTCATTTTCCCTTTATTCTACTGCAATACACTTATCTTTGAAATTATCTGTATGGATGGCATGCAAAACAAAGTTATTTTATCTATTTAGTGCTACAAGGCTCCTATAGCCTCAGCAACCCCACGACCCCAATTAACCCCTAACCTTCTCATGGGAGCATTTAAAATGACCAACTAACCCACCCAGTACATCTTTAGACTGTGGGAGGAAACCAGTGCACCCAAGCAAAGCTCATGCATTCCACATCAAGGACAAACAGACTCCTCATAGAAGGGTGCTGGAATTGAACTCCAAACTCCGGAACAGTGCGAGCTGTCAGAGTGTCAGTACATGCTTGTGTGGATATGTGTATCAATATCCAGTGGCTTTTCTGAAGGGGAAATATGATCACACAAACGCATAGACAAACAGACACCCAGATACACAAGAGATTCTTCAGATACTGGATATCCAGAGCATCTGAGCATCTCCAAATGCTGGAGGAGCTCAACAGGTCAGGCAGCATCTGTGGAGAAGAATAAAGGGTCAACATTTCAGGCCGAGGCCCTTCATCAGGACTGGAAAGGAAGGGCCAAGAAGCAGAATAAGAGGGGAGGGGCAGGGGAATGGGGTAAGAGTTGGCAGGTGATAAGTGAAACTAGGTGGGAGGAGGAATGGAGAAACAGGCAGATGGAACTTAATGCAGACAAGTGCAAGATGTTGCACTTCAGTAGGACCAGACACGATAGGCCTTACACAGTGAACAGCAGGGCAATGGAGTATGTGGTAGAACAGAGGGATCTAAGAATACAGGTACATAAATTGTTGCAAGTAGTATCACAGGTCAATATGGTCGTAAAGAAAGCTTTTGACACATTGGCTTTCGATGTACTGAGTACAGGAGATGGGATGTTACGTTGAAGTTGTGTATGACATTGGTGAGGCCTAGTTTGGAGTATTGTGTGCAGTTTTGGTCACCTACCTACAGGAAAGATGTAAATAAGGTTGAAAGAGTACAGAGCAAATTACAAGGCTGGTGCTGCAACTGGAGGACCTGAGTTATAAAGAAAGATTGAATAGGTTAGGACTGTATTCTTTAGAATGTAGAATATTGAAGGGAGAATTGATAAAGGTGTACAAAATTATAAGTGGTATAGATAGTGTAAATGCAAACAGTCTTTTTCCACTGAGATTGGGTGGGACTACAACCAGAGGTCACGGGTTAGGGGTGAAAGGTGAAAAGCTTAAGGGGAACATGAGGGGAACCTTCTTCACTCAGGGACTTAAGAGTGTGGAATGAGCAGCCAGCACAAGTGGTGAATGTGAACATGATTTCAAAGTTTAAGAGAAGTTTGGATATACATGGACGGTAGGGATATGGAAGACTATGGTCCTGGTGCAGGTCAATGGGAATAGGCAGTTTAAATGGTTTTGACATGGACCAGATGGGCTGAAGGGCCTGTTTCTGTGCTGTACTTCTCTATGACTCTGTGATCCTCTTGACTCCCATGCACTTACTCTGCCCATTTCATTTCCAATGCCCAGCTACCGGCTGCTCACTCTCTTCAAGGGCCACCCCCAACCATTTAATTGCTCTCCCATGACCCACTACCTTCACAAGGGCCAAGGACGGCCATTAAATGCTGGTGATGCTCACACCCCAAATTTATATTTGGTATTAATTGAATTATCTCTCATAGCCATATTTCAAATGAAAGAGGAATTCTGTTTATGGCTAATATGTCTTTGAATTTTACTTTCAGGCAAGGTAAATAAGGATGTTTGTCAGATTAGAATGGTGTAGTATCTCACCCATAACTTTAAAATGGTCAACATCACTTCTTAACAGTAAAGCAGCACATAGAATCCAAAAGCTCACTTGATTTTTCCAGTTTGTTAAAATTGGTTATTTGTGACTGCTCAAAAATCTAGTCATTCTCCCACAAAGAGGAGATGGATCTGAATGGCTTCCAAGCAACAGCCTTTACTTGGCATTTCCTGAGTCATCATTATCTTTCCAGTAAGGCAGTTGTAGGTGCCAATTCCAACTTCCTGAGGGACAGAACAGCAATACACTGTCAACACATCCCAAAACAAAACCCTAGTTTGAGTCTCAACATGAGTTGCAGTACAGTTTGACTGGAATGCATTCTAAGTAAAAGGAGACTGCTTATAGTGACAACAGTCCCTTTCAAAAATCAAACAGCTTTTCAGATTTACCCTGACTTTAAAATTGGGATTCTTCCTAATGTACGTAGAAATGTTTGAATATGAGTTTCAATGTTTTAGAATATTAGCTGTGCAGTCTTCATACCCAGGCGCAGATGGAGGAATTGAGACAAGGGGGATGGTATTTTTACAAGTAGGGGGGGAAGAGGTATTAGTCCAGGTAGCTGTGAGAGTCAGTGGGTTTACAATAGACATCAGTAGATAAGCTCTCTCCACAGACAGAGAGATTAAAAAAGGAGAGGAAGGTGTTGGAAATGGACCAGGTAAATATGTGGTCAGGGTGGAAGTTGGAGGCAAAGTTGATGAAGTCGACAAGCTCTGCATGGGTGCAGGAAGCAGCACCAATGTAGTTGTCGATGTACTGGAGGAAAAGTTGGGGAGTGACACCAGTTTAGGCTTAGAATATGGACTGTTCCATGTAACTGACAAAAAGGCAGGCATAGTGGACCCACGCGAGTACCCATTGCTACACCTTTTGTTTGCTTTTTTAATTAATTTTTTATGTTCCTACAGTACAACTACAAAAAAAACCCATCAACAAAATGGAGATTAATACAGTGCAAAATAAATGTATCTAATATATAATTCATAACAATAAGGAAAAAGCACCCAAAATAAAATCATATAAAGTTAGTATCCTCCCAACCCCACCCCCACTACAAAACTCCAGGCCAACCATTACAATATGTAAAAGAAAAATTAATTGGAGCATTTGAACCCACAGAGCTATAAATATATATATAAAATTAATGCCTACTACCAAACTTGTAATGTAATTCCCATCGAAAAAAAAACCTGCAAAACTTTCAAATAAAAGCTGAAAGTAAGGGAGTATGGTACAGAAAAAAAGAATAAACTAAATCTAAAGAGGAGTTATGAAAGTATTCAAGAAAAGGTCCCCACACCTTATGAAACTTTATGTCTGAATTGAGAAGAGAATAATGAATAGTGACATAATATCACTAAGCCATTGAGCACGAGTGGGTGGGGCAACATCCCTCCACCTGAGAAGAGCTAACTGTCTAGCCAAAAGAGAGGCAAAAGATGGTGTTCAATGTTTAGTCAGACTCAAATACATACTCATCTACATGTCTGCCTCACCCAAGGTGCCAAAAAGAGCAGTCAGAGGTTTAGGTTCTAAGTGGCAATTAAGAATATGGGATAAAGATAAAAAACTTCTCTCCAGAACTTCTCTAGACTAGGACAAGCCCATTACATATGAATAAGAGAAGCCTCGCCCCCTTTACACTTGTCACAAACGGGACTAATGTCAGGATAAAACTACGATAATTTGGTTTTAGACATGTGAGCCCTATGTACAAGCTGCAAAAGGCAACAGTGAGCACAAAAAGAGGTTGAGTTGACTGAGTTAAGAATTGAATCCCAAAACGCATCAAATAAAGAAATATTTAAATCATGCTCTCGGGCAGTTCTAATTTTATCAAAAGGGGCATGCCTCAAGGTCACTAACTTATCATGAATAGAAGATATTGTCTTTACCCAGTGGATTAATACAAAGAAACAGGTCCACAATGTTTTTCTCAGACATCTCAGGAAAATTTGATATTAAAGGGTTAATGAAATGTCTAATTTGAAGATATCTAAAGAAATGAGTATCAGGTATGTTAAACTTTACAGACAGTTGTTGAAAATTTGCAAAGCAATTATCTATGAAAGATCTTTGTGTTGCCTTTATGGCATTTGTTTAGTTTATAATATTTTCGCTTTAGCAATTTGTTTGTTATCATTTTCTAGTTAAAGTTAAGATTGTTTAAAGTAAATTCTTTGTCTGTGATATATCACGGCATGTGATGACGTCACACCCGGTTTCGCCGCGTCTTGTGGGAAAATACCGGTTTGGAGAAACGGGAAGGAGGGGGCTCACATGTGCAGGATCAGCGCAAGAAAAGTTTTCTTTCTACGCACTAGAAACATCAGAGATAATCGATATGTTGAATTAAAAATGTTAACACTGATTCTGTTAAAAGTAATGACGGTTGATAAGGTTTATGTTTTTGTTAATTAAAGAGTTGCGGATAGTTTGTGTTGAAGTGTATTTAAAGCAGTCAATGGCGTAGGTAGATTCTGACTGTATGTTGCACTTTAATGTAATATAGTTGTAATTTTACTTTTGCAAGTATTTACGATGTAAATGTGATATCAAGAAGGAAACAAATACTGTATACATATTGTATTGTTTTATCAACAGTTTTCACCATACGTCAATGTGGAAGAGTGAACAGTAAACGGTTAATCTTACTGCGATCCTGTCTTCATTGACTATGGTTTACCTCGGTGTTTAGTTCAGAGTTCGTTTACACCTGTGCGAGAACACTACAGTGAAAAGGCGGCATTATCAGGTGTTTCAAGTGCTGCAATGACAACTCGATCCAGCATCAAGTCGTTGCCATCCAGCGACAGGGGCAGTAGGGCATCATCAAGTAAGGCTGCCCATCCAAGAGCTAAGGCAGAAGCCGCCAAGGTGCGAGCGTTCTACGCCGAACAAGAAGGAAAATTGAAAATGGAAGCGGCTGCCAGAGAAGCCGAAAACCAGTTGGAAAGGGTAAGGATAGCGTCAGAGTTAGAAGTGCTGATGCTACACCGAGAAGCAGAAGCTGCCAGGGTGGAAGCAGAATTAATACAAAATGCTGAAGAAATGCATGTTCTTCTTGACGTAAAATCTACTTCAGAAAAGATCAGATTGGAATGCACAAGCGACTATGTCCGATCTCAAATAGACTGGAAGATTCGTTCTTCCTCTCCATACTTATACGCTAATGCCCCATTTCATGAGGAGTCTCAGAGAGGCCCAATTGCATCACATCCATCTGAGGAAGACAATTTACTCTTGCAACTCCGCGATGAATTCAAGAATGAAAGGGCTGATGACAAATACTTCTCAACACCAAACTTACCAGATTTGGTGAGAGGAGAGGCAAAGGCTGAATTCAAAACAGCAAATTCCATAACAAATGTACACCCTCAGTCATATACCCGCTGACATATTCCCCCAGCCAGCATGTCACTAGCAGTTGAACCCATGGCACAGTATTTAGCACGACGAGATCTAGTCACGTCAGAACTATACCAGTTCGACGATAAACCTGAAAATTACCGTGCATGGTACTCCACATTCGCCAACACTATCCACGGAGTCCAGCTTGGAGCAACCCAAGAGTTGGATCTTATGGCGAAATGGCTGGGAAAAGAATCATGCAAACAGGTGAGACGCATACGTTCAGTGTACATCAACAAACCCGAGCTAGCCTTAAGCAAAGCTTGGGAGAGGCTTCGAGAGTGCTATGCGGCCCCTGAAATTATTGAAGCGGCACTATTCCGACATCTGGAAAATTTTCCTAAGGTGTCAGCCAAGGACCACGCTAAGTTAAGAGAGCTCGGAGATTTACTCATGGAGATTCAAGTCGCCAAAGAAGATGGCTATTTAACTGGTCTATTATACCTAGATACTTCATACGGGATTAGACAAATCATGGACAAACTTCCATTTGGGCTGCAGGAAAGGTGGGTGTCTGTTGGCTCAGAGTACAAGGAAGAGAACGATGGTCGATTTCCTCCCTTTGAGTATTTCATTAGGTTTGTGTGCAAGGAGGCGAAGAAGCGAAACGACCCTAGCCTCATGGGTCCAGGAAGCAGTACAATTTACACCAAGCCAGTTAAATCCACTTCGAATAATTTCAACATTAGTACACCTGTCTCAGTGCTTAAGACTGAAGTCTTTACAACTAACAATGACCCTAGCAAGAATTGTCCATTGCATAACAAACCCCACCCCCTCAAAAAATGCAGAACGTTTAGGGAAAAACCCCTTGAAGAGAGGATGGCCCTTCTCAAGGAGAAAAAAATATGTTTTAAATGCTGTTCATCTACCTCTCACCTTGCTAGAGAGTGTATGATCACTGTGAAGTGCCAGGAATGTAATAGCACTAATCACGATGGGGCCATGCATCCCAGCCTATTACCACAAACCGACAAAGCTCCTTCACCCCCACAACAGGACGGCGGGGAGGGAGAGACTCACTCCAGGACAACCGTTGTCAGCTCGAGCTGCACAGAAGTTTGCGGTCAAGCTCAGTCGAGCCGTTCTTGTTCAAAGATCTGCTTCACTAAGGTGTACCTTAAGGGAGCCAAAGACAAGGCCATCAAAGCCTACATAATTCTGGATGACCAGAGCAATCACTCACTAGTCAGACCAGAGTTCTTTGACTTGTTCAACATTGAGAGTAATCAGTTCCCATACTACCTTAGAACTTGCTCAGGCAGCGTGGAAACTTATTTTGTCGTGGTTTCTCGAGCCCCACAAATGATTAGGAGACGCAGAAGATTCTTCAAGAAGGGTTAAACTTTAACTTGCAAATCAAAGCTGAGACAGTCATTGAGCTAGTCGCTGATTGCCCACCGATCCGTGGACATAGCATGTTTTATAGCAATCTCCTGGTTTAGTTGCATTAGCATATGCAATCGGTCTATAGTTGCGTACCACAGGTACATCCGCCACTATTGATTCTACCCATTGACTTAATCATGTTCTAATCTACATCTCTTAGCTACCTCTCATTAACCCACCATTGCCTTCTACATTCTTAAGATTTCATTCTCCTACTAAATTGGGTACATGCATAGCAAATAGCAAACTCAGATTACATAATTTACATCTCTTAGCTTCCTCTTAACACACGATTGTCTTCTACATTCCTAAGATTTCATTCTCTAGCAAATAGCAAGTTGCAACTTTTATACTCCAATAATGGAAGGAAGGCAGAAGGCTTCCAGCTTGAGTCCCTGTATGGTAAAGTTGTCATCTGTCTCCCTCCACTCTTAGAGTGCAATGAAATTTTGAATAACCGCCCTGAGATCCCGACGCCAAGTGCGGTGCTACACCAGCCACATCTCCACCACAGTGCCAAGCACATCCCAGAACTGGATCCAAAAGCAGAAATACTCCTGCTACTCAGAGGAGACGTTCTCCAAGGTTCACAAGGTTAGGCAGCAGGTCAATGGACCACATGACGCCCCCTTTGCGCAATGCCTGGATCTGGGCTGGTTGGTGATAGGAGAGGTGTGTCTTGGCAGTGTACACAAACCGACACTTAACACACTCAAGACCAATGTGTTAGAGAGTGGCCGCCATTCAATTTTTCAACCCTGCACAAGTTTCATGTGTATCAGGGAAGCACGACAAGGCTTTAACAAATGTAAAGTAACCGACAAGACGCTGGGTCAGTCCGTCTTCGCTCAAACTGAGCATGACAATAAACTTTCTCCATCAGCTCAAGATGTCATTTTCTTAAAAATAATGGACACCAAGGTCTTCAGAGATGAAGCAAATAATCGGGTCGCCCCACTACCTTTCAGAGAACCACGCCAGTGCTTGTCAAACAATAAAGAGCAGGCAGTCAAGCGGTTCACGTCCTTGCAAAAAACCCTGAAAAGGAAACCTGAGATGCAGCAACAATATGTAGCATTTATGGAGAAGGTCGCAATCTTAGCGGACATCCAGCAGATGTTCCATTGCTTCTTAGTACAGGAGAATCATCACAATTTCCTCCATTTCTTATGGCACAGATGTAACCTCCTTCGCACTGCGGACGAATTGGCCCAGGCAAAGGATGTCATCTTTAAAGCAACTCAAAGAGCAGCTTTTGCAGGAGAGTTTTCAGCTCTCCAAGTTAATAAACCAATACCAAAGGATAGCCCTTTGAGGGAATTCAACCCAATCCTGAAGAACGATATCATCTGCATTGGAGGCCGGTTAATACACTCCCAACTTCCAGCTGCAGATAAGACTCCAGTAATCCTGCCCAAAGACAGCCATGTGTCCTTACTGCTCACTCGCCATCACCATGAACAGGTAAGGCATCAGGGCCGTCACCTGACGGAAGGAGCAATAAGGGCAGTGGGACTGTGGATCTTGGGAGGTAAAACACT
The DNA here is from genome assembly GCF_030144855.1 of Hypanus sabinus. Taxonomy (NCBI): domain Eukaryota; kingdom Metazoa; phylum Chordata; class Chondrichthyes; order Myliobatiformes; family Dasyatidae; genus Hypanus; species Hypanus sabinus. Next base: position 129,339,157 of record NC_082707.1, read on the forward strand.
GATCAATTCAGTACTTCATAAATGTGTAACCTGCAGGAAACTGCGAGGCAAGTTGGAAGCTCAACGTATGGTGGACCTCCCACCAGAACGCCTCGAAGCCTGCCCTCCTTTTACATATGTGGGGCTCGACGTATTTGATCCCTGGACTATCACTACGAGACGCACCAGAGGAGGACAAGCAGAGAGCAAGCGATGGGCCATCATGTTTAGCTGCATGAGTTCAAGAGCGGTACACATTGAGGTCATCGAATCTTTGGATACATCCAGCTGCATTAACGCTCTCAGGCACTTCTTTGCGCTAAGAGGTCCTGCAAAACAGTTAATGTCTGATTGCGGCACGAACTTTGTTGGAGCATCAGAGAAGCTGGGGATGGACAAAACGGTGCAGGGATGCAACTGGGAGTTTAACACACCACACGCCTCTCACATGGGAGGCGCATGGGAGCGGATGATTGTATTGCCAGAAGAATTCTTGATTCAACGTTTCTGCAGCAACGCACCCGATTAACCCACGAGGACCTGTGCACACTAATGGCATAGGTCACAGCCATTATAAATGCACGACCACTCCTACCTGTGTCTTCTGACCCGGAAAACCCCTTCATACTCTCACCATTAATGATCCTTACGCAGAAGGCAGGAGCTCCCCCTCCACCAGGGGACTTCTCTGATAAGGATTTGTACACAAAGCAATGGAGACAGGTCCAGGCTCTGGCAAATCGGTTCTGGTCTCGTTGGAGACATGAATATCTACCTTTGTTGCAACACAGACAAAAGTGGACAGAACCCTGCAGGAATCTTCAAGTTGGAGATTTAGTCCTGCTCAGGGACAAGCAAATTGCCTGCAACTGCTGGCCAATGGCCAGAATCACTGCCACATTCCCTACTAGGGATGGACATGTCAGGAAGGTTGAGTTGAAAACTTCTGACCAAGGTGATGTGAAAATTTACCAAAGGCCAGTTACAGAAGTCATTCTACTTCTACCTAAGGACTGATTTAGAGACTGAAGTTATGTATTACGTTCATTGTGACCCTACGAAGGTCAGGCGGGGAGTGTGTTGCCTTTATGGCATTTGTTTAGTTTATAATGTTTTCACTTTAGTAATTCATTTGTTATCATTTTCTAGTTAAAGTTAGGATTGTTGAAAGTAAATTCGTTGTCTGTGATATATCGCGGCATGCGATGACGTCACACCCGGTTTCGCCGCGTCCTGTGGGAAAATACCGGTTTGGAGAAACGGGAAGGAGGGGGCTCACATGTGCAGGATCAGTGCAAAAAAAGTTTTCTTTCTACGCACTAGAAGCATCAGTGAAGCAATGCCATAAGTTCATGAGATAATCGATATGTTGAATTTAAAATGTTAACGCTGATTCTGTTAAAAGTAATGACGGTTGATAAGGTTTATGTTTTTGTTAATTAAAGAGTTGCAGATAGTTTGTGTTGAAGTGTATTTAAAGCAGTCAATGGTGTAGGTAGATTCTGACTGTATGTTGCACTTTAATGTAATATAGTTGTAGTTTTACTTTTGCAAGTATTTACGATGTAAATGTGATATCAAGAAGGAAACAAACACTGTATATATTTTGTATTGTTTTATCAACAGTTTTCACCATACGTTAATGTGGAAGAGTGAACAGTAAACGGTTAATCTTACTGCGATCCTGTCTTCATTGACTACGGTTTACCTCGGTGTTTAGTTCAGAGTTCTTTTACACCTGTGCGAGAGCACTACAATCTTCAAAGTACCTAATGCCATTTCTGTACCTTTCATGAAATGTTGAGTCTTGCATGGAAGTTAGGAAAAGATGATTGTGTAAAATAGGACTAGAGAGAGAAAAACCATGAAGGCCATTATATTTTCTAAACTGAGCCCATATTCTCAGAATATGTCTAATAAGAGGATTAACAATTGTCAGCAAGTGACAAGGAAGTGCAGAAATGGAGAGATCCTTACTAGAGTTCAACTCCATTGCCACCCATTTTGGGCAGTCAGACTGATTATGAAAGAAGGACCAAAAAGTAAGACAACAAATATTGGCTGCCCAATAATATACACGGAAGTTAGGCAAGGTCATACCGCCTTCCTTTTTAGCTTTTTGAAGGTAAGCTTTATTGTCTAGAATGTTTGCCCTTCCTTAGATAGGACAAAATGATAGAATCTAACAAACCAAAAAAAGCTTTAGAAATAAAAATTGGTAAAGACTGAAATAAGTATAAAAATTTAATAAGGATATACATTTAAATAATATTAATTCGACCTACCAGAGACATGGACACAGGTGACCACTGTGTCAAACTCTGTTTTGTAGAATTTAAAAGATTAGCAAAATTTTCTCGAAAAAAATTCTTGAGGTTCCTTGTTACTATAATACCAAGGTAAGTAAATTGATTATTAACTACATTGAAAGGGAGGTCATGAAATACTAATGCTTGTTCTTCTCAATTAATTGGGAAGAGTTCACTCTTGTGTAAATTAAGTTTGTAACCGGAAAGCTGACTAAATTGATCAAGAAGTAAAAACGTTGGGGATAAGGAAGTAGACGGATTTGATATAAAAAATAAAAGATCATGGGCGTAAAGAGAAACTTTATGCTTAACACCATCTCTCCAAATCCCTGTCATTTCAGCACAGCTACGAACACAATCACCAGTGGCTCTATGGTCAAATCAAAAAGTAAGGGACTTAAAGTGCATCCTTGTCGGGAGCCACATTTAAGGCTAAAAGACTGGGATTTCTGAGAGTTTGTCAAAGTAGAAGTGGTGGGACATGAATATAACAACTTAATCCATGAAATAAAACTGTCCAAAATCAAATTTTTCTAAAACTGCAAAAAGGTAATTCCACCCCACACAATCGAACGCTTTCTCCACATCAAGAGAAATGACACATTCAGGGGTCTCAATTGACGGTGAATATAAGATATTAAATAGATGCTGTATATTAAGAAAGGAAGGCGATTTTTAATAAAACCAGTTTGATCTTCAGAGATAATAGATGGTACTATGTTCTCCAATCTGCAAGCCAAAATTTTAACATCAACATTTAACAAAGAAATCGGCCTATACAAAGAACACTCTGTTTGATCTTTACCTTTTTTGGCTAAAAGAATGATACATGCCTCGTTAAATGATGCTGGCAATTTACCATGTTTAAACAAATCTGATAGAACTAAGAATAACTGAGGCGAAAGCAGTGAGGAAAATGATTTATAAAATTCTGCAGAAAACCCATCAGGTGCAGAATATATACCCAACTGCAGCGCAGAAATGGCAGAGGATATTTCTTCTAGTGATAATGGCTCATTAAGTTTTGCTTTAAAATCAGAAGAGGGCAAAGGAATATTTAAACTGTTTAAAAAATGCCCAACAGATATATTATCATTTAGAGATTCAGAGGTATAAAGTCGAGAATAATAATTCTTAAATGTGTCATTAATTTCAGAATGATTCGAAGTAATAGTCCCATTTCCCACTCGAATTTTTGTAATTTGTTGTTTAGCTTTGGAGCATTTTAATTGGTTGACTAAAAACTTGCCAGATTTATCACCGTGAATATAAAATCGGCTCTTGCTTTCAAGAAGTTAACGTTCAACTGGTTGAGTGGAAATAAGGTCAAACTTGGTTTGAAGTTCTACTCGCTTCTTGTACAGTTCACGATTTTTGGTCTGGGCACATAGTTGGCCTGTTGCTTTGATCTGACTGATCAAATCTAATCACTCTAAGTGGGTCTTCCTTTTCAGATTCATATGAAATTATTTGACCCCTCAAATATGCTTTCATGGCATCCCAGATAACCTGGGATGAGATTTCAGATGACGTGTTAGTATTTAAGAAAAAAGTTATCTGGTCCTTCATAAGTTTTACAAAATCATTATCCGATAACAAGGTCGGATTAAAAGGCCAATGTTTATTCATTTGAGGGAGACCAAAAAAATTTATAGTCAGGGTAACTTGAGTATGATCTGAAATAATCACAAGAGTGAACAGATGGAATCAGCTGGTTATTCATTAAAAATAATCAATTCTAGTAAAAGTATGATGGACATGTGAAAAAAAGGATTAATCTCTTTCAGTAGGATGGAAAAAATGCCACATATCAGAGATACCATAATTAGAAAGTAAAGAATGAATAGATAAAGCAGATTTACTAGGTCGTCTAGGAAAAGAGGATGATTGATCCAAAACTGGATCTAACCAAAAATTAAAGTCACCACCCAAAATCAGAGAATATAAACTCAAATCAGGCAATAAAGAGAAAAAACATTCAAAAAACTTCGCATCATCTGAATTGGGAGCATACAGGTTAGCCAATACTACCCTAGTATTATACAATTTCCCAGAGACAATAATAAAACGACCATTTGTATCAGATATTTTGTTATGAAGCTCAAAGGGAACTTTTTGATTAATAAGGATAGAGACCCCCCCCCCCCACCCCCAGCTTTAGCCGGGAAGGAAGAATGGAAGTGCTGTCCCACCCACCTTGACGGAAGATGAGAATTATCAAAGCTACGAATGTGAGTTTCTTGCAAAAAAGCAACGTCAGCTTTGAACTGCTTAAGATGTGAAAACACCTTCCTTCTTTTAACAGGATGGTTCAATCCCTTAACATTCCAGCTTATAAAGTTCAATGGGCTAAACATTGTCATTTAAAAAAACATAAAGGGTAGTAGGCATAAACAAGATCAAACATTCAGATAACAGCTCTGGGGCAAAAATATAAGACAAGAGAATCTTGACAAAAGAATGTCCTGAGTAACAAAGAATAACTAGAAGTTCAATGTATGGTGTTGGAACTAGACAGCCCTCCCCCACCCCCTCAAATCCCAAAACAAGAAAGCTACAAAAAAACAGCAGCAAGCTCTTCAGAAGAAAAAAACACCCCAAAAACCAACGTCCAGTTTCGTAACATCATCGTAAGCTCCGTTTAACTAACAATTCAAAAACTAAATAACTTGTATTCTCCATTTTGTAGCATATGGAGTTGGTCGCATTCCTAGCGGCTCTCTCTCTTTTAATATATTTTATATCCCACTAACAGATCCCTTTTAGCTTTGATGATTTACTACTTCTACTGAAGGATTCATTATTTCTACTGAAGGATTTATGACTTAGTTACAATGGCCGAAAAAAGTCGTTCTGGTATTGAACTGAGAAGCGGCAAGATTTACCCTGAAATGGAGCAAACGGAACAAACCAAGAAAACAGAGGAACCTGTTACACTAGCAGGAATATTTTCTTCAATACAAGACATGAAATCGGAGTTCGGATTGGTTAATATTAAAATTGATAAGCTGGCCAGTTCAAACGGGACGCTCAAAAAAGCTATTTCTACGATTCAAGACTCTTTGAAAAACTTGGACTCTCAAGTTCAAACACTTCAGCAGACTACAACCCGAATCGAGAGTGAGCACGATCTATTCAAGCAAACTATTAAAGATCAAGGAATGAAGATATCTTCGATGGAAAAGAAAATCAATGAAATTACCTCGGAACTATCTAAAACGAAGAAAAGAATGGTTGATTTAGATAGTAGAGGGCGTCGGAGGAATCTACGTATTCTGGGACTGCCTGAAAATACTGAAGCTGCCGATCTGTTAAAATTCTTCTCAGATATGCTGTACTTACTTTTCAATGAGACCCTCGAAGCTAGCCCCTTAATTGACAAAGCTCACAGAATTCCATTTTCTTGGCGTTCACCCGAATTATGTCCTCGAGCAGTTGTACTTTCTTTGCATTATTATATGACTAAAGAAGCTATTCTTCGAGAAGCCAGAAAGAAACGGAAATTATTCTTCAATTCAACACAGATTCGTATAGTCAAAGATTATCCTCCCAAGATCTTTGCCGAAAGAAAGAAATATCGAGAAGTTATGAGTGAAATGTATAAATTAGATTTAAATCCCTCCCTTCGCTTTCCAGCAAAGCTGATAATTTTTCCTGAAAAATCTCAATCATTGAGAATCTACTCTCCTCAGGAGGGATGGGAGTATATTAAAAACCTTAAAGTTAAGCCTACTGAATAAAATATTAAAGTTATTCCGATTATTTAATAAGCAATTTTGAAGTATCTGCTGTATGAGTTGTTTATGGAGCTTTTGAGTTAAGTACATTCTATACCTTTTCATTCTTTGGTATGGGACGTGGCTGATTTAATTTTTTTACCTTATTAATAATTAGTACATGTCTTGTAGGGAACCTTTATAGTATTGTACTTTAATGGTCTATGTATGACCCATTGTGTATTAATCTTTTTATTTCTTTTATTTGTTTCAATACTTATAGTTTTAGGTCTGTTTTACATATATATATATATATACACACACATACATTTACTTTTCTTTTTTGAGAGAAAGAATATTGTTTGCAACATTATTTGCTAGATTTATTCCTTTTTTTTGAATATGTGTTTAAGCTACTTTAGCTGATTCTAAGATGGCCGTTGTTGATTATGTTTTTATTAATGTTAGACATAACATTATAGTAGTTGAATTCTGTTTGTGCCTTTTATTATGGCTATTTTCCATGGGATTTTTGTTTTTTTATTATTATATGGAGCTGCAAGATGGAGAAATAGGGTTACAGGTTATTAGTTAGCATGAGACCAGCCTATTGGTTCCTTAATTTCTATCATTTGGGAGGCGGGAGGGGGAGGGGTCTATTAGAGTAGGTTCTTTTCTTGATTGGGCAGTTCCTTTGATGAATTTCTCTTTCGTAAATGCATCACTCCTTCTGGTCGTACCCGCGCCTTTTGGTTTAATCTGTACTTGCGTAACATTTCTTTTATATAATATTAAACTCAATTTTAAACATGGATGTTAATAAAATCAATATAATATCTTGGAATTGGAATGGTGTCAATCACCCCATTAAGCATAAAAAGATTTTTAAGGAATTAAAAACACTTAATGCAGATATTATTTTTGCGCAAGAAAATCATATACGAAAACAGGATGAGGACAGGTTTTTCCCCTTCTGGAAAGGGCCTTTATTTCACTCGCAATCAGATAGTAAAATAAGAGGCGTTTCTATATTTCTTAGTCCCAAAATCCCTCTTGTACACTTTAATACTACTACTGATTCGATTGGAAGGTATTTAATTGTTACTGGTTTACTATACGAGCAAAAGGTAGCTCTGGTGTGTGTATATGCACCTAATGTAGATAATTCTGATTTTTTTAAGAAACTTTTTTCAGAGTTACTGAATCTCAATGAATATAAGCTGATCATGGGTAGTGACTTTAATTGTTGCTTAAATCCGGCGATTGTCAGGTCATCAACCAATCCGTCGCTTCCTAATAAAGCGGCAGCTTATATTAACTCTTTTTTATTTGAATATGGCCTTGTCAATATTTGGAAATATAAACACCCTAATGATAAAGATTTCTCTTTTTTCTCACACATCCATCACAAGTATTCTCGAGTTAATTTTTTTTTAGATACACGTCTGTTAAATTCCGTTGTTGAATGTGCGTATGACATCGTTGCACTCTCAGGTCATGTGCCTTTAAAGTTAACCCTTCAGCTTTCGGATAGATTTTTGAAAATCTCACAGTAGAGATTGAACCCCGTATTGTTACAGGATCCAGCGTTTGTTAATTTTATTAAGGAGCAAATTTCTGTATTTTTTGACTTTAATACAACTGAAGGAATGTCAAATCTGGTTATATGGGACACCTTGAAATCTTTTCTTAGGGGACAGATAATCTCATATTCAGCAGCCTTGCGAAAGAATACTAAAGCGGAATTGTCAGTGCTTATTAATAAAATTAAACAGATAGATAAAGCATATTCAGTTAAACCTACTGAAGACCTATATAAAGGAAGGGTTGAACTTCAATCACAGTATGATTTGCTTCTGACCTTCCCATTGAACAGCAAATTTGTAAATCTAGAAGTTCATTTTATATACATGGGGAAAAATCTGCTAAACTTTTAGCGGGTCAGTTAAAGGTGGGATGGTCAGAAGACAGGTTTTGAAAATTCGCCGACCAGATAGAACAGAAACTTTAGATCCTTATGAAATTAATAAGATATTTATGGACTTTTATTCTAATCTTTATAAATCTGAATTCTCTGATAGTATTATTACTATGAATAGATTTTTGCAAAGGTTAAACATACCTCAAATTTCAATTCAAGATGTTGATATGTTAGATGCACCTATTAAACAAGAGGAGATAGCCAAGGCTATATCCTCTATGCAATTAGGTAAAGCTCCGGGACCTGATGGTTATACGGTACAATTTTACAAGACTTTTTATGAAATGCTTATACCACATCTTCATCAACTGTTTACCGATTCTACATCCTCTGGGAACCTTCCTAAAACTTTTTATGAAGCACTAATTTTATTGATTCCAAAAAAAGGAAAAGACCCACTGGAATGTGTATCCTATAGATCTATTTCTTTATTGAATGTAGATTTTAAAATCCTCTCTAAGATTCTAGCAAATAGGCTTGAGATTATTTTCCTTAATGTTATCTCAAATGATCAAACAGGATTTATTAAAAATAGGTACTCACATTTTAATATTCAAAGATTGTTAAATATCACTTATTCCCCCTCAGCCAAAGAATCTGAATGTACTGTGTCTTTGGATGCAGAGAAAGCCTTTGATAGGGTGGAGTGGCCTTATCTATTCCAGGTTTTGAAGAGGTTCAATTTTGGTCCAGGATTTATTTCCTGGATTAAATTGATTTATCATGCCCCGGTAACTGCAGTTCTAACTAATAATCAAAAGTCTCCTTACTTTAGATTATATAGAGGTACCCATCAGGGTTGTCCCCTTAGTCCTTTATTATTTAATTTGGCTTTAGAACCACTTGCTATTGCTCTTAGGGATTCTAATTCTGTGCAGGGTATTAGGAGAGGGGATAAATTGCATAAGGTTTCATTATACACGGATGATTTATCAGTTTACATTTCAAATCCTAGGAAATTTATTCTTTCTATGTTATCTATATTTATGGAATTTGGTACTTTTTCTGGATATAAACTTAATTTATATAAAAGTGAATTATTTCCTATTAATAGTTATTCTGATTATTATGATCAAATACCTTTTAATATTGCCAAAAACCATTTTACTTACCTTGGTATCAAAATCACAAAAAAATTTAAAGACCTATATAGGTATAATTTCTTCCCTTTAGTTGAATATACTCAATTGGCACTTTCTAAATGGTCACCTATGTCGATGTCATTGATAGTTCGAATAAATGTTATAAAAATGGTTATTCTACTGAAATTTTTATATATATTTCAAGCAGTTTCCTCTTTTGTTCCAAAAACATTTTTTGATAAAATAGATTCTTTGATTTTATCTTATGTTTGGGATAATAAAAGCTCTAGAGTGAATAAACTTTTATTGCAAAAACAAAAAAAGATGGAGGACTGGCTTTACCAAACTTTAGATTTTATTATTGGGCAATTAATATTCGTTATATTAATCTTTGGATTTATGATATGGACAACCAAGATCGCCCTTCATGGTTACTGCTGGAGGAAAATTCAATAATGGGGTTTTCGTTAGCTTCTTTATTAGGAGCTCCTCTTCCGTTTTCGCTCTCCAGAATAGGTAAACAAGCTCTTAACCCTATTGTTAAACATAGTTTAAAAATTTGGTTTCAATTTCGTAGATACTTTGAATTAAATTATTTTCTACTTTCTAGTAATATTTATTCTAATTTCTTTTTTAAACCATCAACTTTGGATAAGGCTTTTTTAACATGTAAAATTAAGGGAATAAAAACTTTTTTAGATTTGTTTTTACAAGACTGTTTAATGTCTTCTTCACAGTTAATGGATAAATCTGTTATCTCTAATACACATTTTTTGAGATATTTACAGGTTAGGGATTTTTAATGTAATTTTTTACCAGATTACCCCTTGGCCTGCTCTTTAAATTTGGCTTATGCTATTTTTCAGTTTAAACCTTTTCAAAAACGATTAATAGCTATCATTTATAAACACTTAATGAATGCTCGCATGTCACCTAATGATAGGGTTCAACACACCTGGGAAGTAGAACTTCAACATTCACTTTCAGATAATCAATGGAGTTAAATTTATTATTTAGTCAATAATTCATCTATCTGCGCACACCATATCTTAATTCAGTTTAAGATAGTACACAGGGTCCATATGTCCAAAGATAAATTGGCGCATATTTTTCCTAATATAAGCCCTGTTTGTGACAGATGTTACACAGAAGTGGCTACTCTAACTCATATGTTTTGGTCATGTGTATGTTTAAACAATTTTTGGAAGGATGTGTTTGGAATATTATCTAAAGTTATAGATATGGATGTTCAACCTAATCCACTTACAGCAATTTTTGGGATCATTCCAGAGGAAGCAAGCAAAGTGTCTGCTTTCACCCAACATGTGATAGCTTTTTCAACTTTACTGGCTGGGAGAGCTATTTTGCCACGCTGGAAAGAATCTAACCCACCTACTGTTTTCTATTGGCTCTCCTCCATTATGACATGTCTAAGCTTGGAGAAAATTCGAAGCCAGATATTTGATACATCCCTTAACTTTGAACAAGTCTGGCGACCCTTTATTCAATATTTTCACATGATTTGATTTATTTTTATTTATTTATTTTTCTTTATTCTCTTTGGGGAAAATTCTTATCCATGAAGGATCGGAGATGACTGGAAGAATGTGTTTATTTTCTCTCTCTTTTTTTCTAATTTTATCCTCAACTGGACTGCCCAATCTTTCTTTTTCTTTCCTTTTTTTCCTTTCTCTTTTTTTTTGTTTCGGTTTAATTAGTGGGGGGGGGGGTTTCTTTATCAATAAAATTTCCAATCTTTTTTAATGATTGCTATGAGGAGTTGTAGTTTTTTTTGACCATTGTATATATAACAGCATAATATTTTACCTATTTGATTTTGACATTATATACTTTCTGTTTTTATTATTGCTGTTTATATGTCTTTTATATTATCTATTTGCTAAACTCCTTCTCCGATTTGTATATTCTTTATTTGAAAATCAATAAAATTGAAAAATGAAATGAAGTGAAATGAGAACTTGTGCACTACGAATCAAAATTATACATAAAGAAAAGAGAAACAGTTCCATCAAAAAGTATTAAACTTAATTCAAAATAATAATCCAGAGTAGCCTATTTGCGAGAAACTATGAAAAAATACAGTAATTTTAAAAGAAAATTTAAAAAAAACAGGAAGAAGAAAATTTTTTTAAAGTACTTATCGGCCATTTTAAATGATCAGACCAAGTCTAATGGAGTTGAAATGGCGGAGAGACTTTCAATAAATTTCTGAGCTTCTGTAACTGAGTTAAACTATTTTTTTTGTCCAGTACTAAGAGTTATTCAGCGATGAGCTGGATAACGCAGAGCGGGCTTGAATCCACGATTGAAAAACTCTTTCATAACTTCTTAATACTTGGCACGCAGCTTCAGAACTTGAGGAACATAATCCTCAACAATTCAAATGGAATGTCCCCTAAAATCCAATTTTCCCCTCCGACATGCTTCCATGATCAAAAGGTTTCTCACCTGAAATCGATGAAAACACAGAGTAACTGGGCGTGGCCTAGAGCCCAGCTCAGGCTCGGCCAGAAATGTAAGCTGAGCTCTGTCTAATTCAGGTGGAGTCAGAAGAATATTCTTCCCAAAAACCTCACAGAGTAAAGAAGAAAAGAATTCAACAGGAGATCCACTTCCGGTAGCCTCTGGCAGACCGAGGGTTCATAGATTATGACGTCTACTCCAGCCTTTGAGATCAGTTATTTTGGATGTTAACTTGGTGTTATGCTCAGTCAAATTGGAACAGATGGTTTCCAGCTGCTGAACACGACACTTTAAATCTTTGGAAGTTGACTTGAGATGAGATAGACGTTCGGCATGATCCTACACTCCGGCAATAATTTTATCCGATTTTGACTCCAACGAAATGAAAGAAGACTTATATTCAGACTTAAGTTCAGATACAATCTCTTGTTGATGCTGTTCGAAAATGAAAGCAATTTCGGCAGAGGAACCAGAGACAGTTGCAGTTGCAGAGACATTTCTCCCCCAGATTTAGGGAACTTTGTGGCCTTTGTAGGACAGGCGTATTCGCAGGCAGGTAGGAGAGCGAAAAATTTAACAGACTGGAGTTAAAAAAAGGAGATAAAGAGTGTGGAGGTAAGAAGTGAAATGGAGTAATAGTTTTAAGCGACTAAGCTACCGCCATCTTACACCTTTTGTTTGAAGGAAGGAGGAGCCAAAGGAAAAATTATTGAGAGTGAGGGAGTGAGGACACATTCCGCTAAATGGATAAGAATGGTGGTGGAGGGGAACTGGTTGGGTCTGGTGTCCAGAAAGAAACTGAGGACTTTGTGGCTTTCTTGTTGGGGGATGGAGGTGTATAGGGACTGGACATCCATAGTGAAAGTAACATGCTTGGGGCCAGGGAATGTGAAATCATTAAAAAAATCAAGACCATATTAAGTATCACGGAAATAGATAAGAAGGGACTGAACCAGGGAGGATAAAACTGAATCAAGATATGCAGATAGGAGTTCAGTGAGGCAGGAACAAGCAGAAACAATGAGTCCACCTGGACTGGTAGATTGTGGATCTTGGGTAGGAGGTAGAAACGAGAGGTGTGAGGTGCAAGAACTATGAGGCTGGTGGCAGTGGATGGGAGATTCCCAGAGTTAATAAAGTTGGTAATGGTGTGGGCGAAAATGGCCTGGTCCTCCTTAGCGGGATCCTGTTTGAGGGGTAAGTAAGTGAAGGCATCTTGTCACAGGACCTCAAAGAGGTAGAGATCAGTCTGCCAGACTACCACAACACTCCCCTTATCTGCAGGTTTAATGATGAGGTTAGGATTAGTGCAGAAGGAGTGGAGAGCAGAGAATTCGGAAGGAGTGAGGCTGGAATCGGAGAGAGGAGTGGTGAAGTCGAGGTAGTTGATGTCCTGTCAGTAATTGGCAATGAAAAGGTCCAGAGTAGGCAGGAGATCAGAGGAGGAGGGTTGAAAGCAGGAGAAGGGGTTATCTGTACAGAGTGGAGAGAAGTAAGCACAGAGATGGTGGAAAAGTTACCACCATTGGGCTAAAGAAATTCCTCCTCATCTCTGTTCAAAAGAGACATCCCTCTATCCTGAGGCTGGACCTAGACACCCCCACTATAGGAAGCATCCTTTCTAGTCTATCTTGGCCTTTCAATGTTTGATAGGTTGCAACGAGATTCCACCACACCCGCCGCCACACATTCTTCTAAACCCCAGTGAGTACCGAAAGCCATCATATGCTCCTCATAGATTAACCCTTTCATTCCTGGCATCATTCTTATGAACCTTCTCTGGACCATCTCCAATGTCAGCACATCTTTTCTTAGATAAGGGGCTCAAAACTGTTCTCAATATTCTTAAGTACAATCTGACCAATGTCTCATCAACCGTCAGCATTATACCCTTGCTTTTATATTATATTCTAGTCCTCTTGAAATGGATGCTAACATTGTATTTGCCTTTCTTACCACCAATTCAACCTACAAGATAACCTTTAGGGAGTCCTGCACATGAACTCCCAAGCCCTTTTTATCATTGTTTTTCTCCCCATTTAGAAAACAGTCTATGCCTTTATTACTTCTACCAAAGTGCATGACCATATACTTCTCTACACTATATTCTATCTGCCACTTTTTTGCCCATTCTCCCAATCTGTCTAAGTCCTTCTGCAGACTCCCTGCTTTCTTGATGCTACCTGCGCCTCCACCTGGCTTTGTATCTTTCACAAGGTCATCAATTCCATGATCCAAATCATTGACATATAAGATGAAAAGAAGCGGTCCCAACATAGACCCTGCGGAACACCCAGAAAAGGCCCCCTTTGCTCTTGTTCCTTGCCTCCTATAAAGCCAATTTGCTATCCATGCTAGTGTTTTTCTTGTAATATCATGGTCTCACATCTTGATTAGCAGCCCCATGTGTGGCACCTTGTCAAAGGCCATCTGAAAATCCAAGTAAACAATATCCTCTGATTCTCCTTTGTCTATCCTGTCTGTTATTTTATCAAAGAATTCCAAGGCAAGATTCCAAGATCTGTCAGGCGAGATTTCAGGCGAAACCCTGCTGACTTTTGCCTATTTCATCATGTGCCTCCAAAGTATCCTGAAAATTCATCCTTAATAATGGACTCCCAACATCTCCCCAACAACTGAAGTTAGGCTAACTGACCTATAATTACCTTTCTTTTGTCCCCTTTCCTTCTTAAAGAGTGGGGTGACATTTGCAATTTTCCAGTCCTCTGGAACCATTCCAGAATCTCGTGATTCTTAAAAGATTTTTACTATAAGCTCCATAATCTCTTTAGCCTCCTCTTTCAGCATCCTGGGGTGTAGTCCATCTGGTCCAGGCAACTTATTTACCTTCAGACCTTTCAGCTTGAAAGGTCTGAAAGGTGACCAAAACTGAGCGAAGTAAAATTAGATCTTCCCAATCTACCTGCATTTTGAAATCCCCCATGACTAAAGCCCTTTTTACATGCCTTGTCTATCTCCCGTTGTAACCTTTTTACAATAGTACCATGTACCATTGCATTTCACTATCACTTTCATTGTCCTTTTGATTTCTTCAACATTTATCAACAGTTTCAACTTGCTGCATGGACAGAAAGCCAAGTAGTTTGACTGTCGGTTAAACTTGTAGTCAAACTATTTCTGCACCTTCTTCCAGCCCTCCAACACTGAGAGTCTATGAGTTTAATATTGGTAAAACAATATCACAGGGCATTCTAATGAAACATCTAAGACCCTGAAGGGTCTTGACAAGGTGGATATGGAGTGGATATTTTCCCTTATCGGAGAACCTAGAATTATTGGTCACTTTTTCAAAATAAGGACTCACCCCCACTTAAGACAGAGATGAAGGAATTTATTTTCCATCAGTGGGTCATGAGTTTCAGCAACTTTCCTCCACAGAGGGCAATAGAAGGACAATATTTTTAAGGCAGGTTCTTGATAAGAAAGGAAGCGAAAGATCTTCGCAGGTAGGCAGGAACGTGAAGCCGAGGGCACAATCAGACTAGCCACAGTCTTATTAAAAGCTGGAGCAAGCTTGAGAGTCTAAGAAGCCTCCTCATGTCCTCTTTGGTATTGTGTTTGTCCACACATTTCTGAAAGCTGCATAAAGATTCAGATCATTTGCAAAGTTTACAAAAGGGCATTGTTAGGTTTCCCTGTGTAATGCTACACCGTTGCAGTTCTGTGGAGCAAACTTAATGCAAGTTATTGCAGTTACAGGCTTTTTGTACAACAGGTGAATCTTCTGCAGGCAATTGTTATAGGGGCATACCACAATACAGGCAATCTTCCTTCAGCCGTGGGAAAGGGGATGAAAAAATGGATGCTTTAGTAATGGGAGGGGGTGAGAGAGTGCTTTGTGGAGTTTGGAGGACCTGCTCAGCAAATGAAGGAACAATGTTTAACCATATGCACAAAATGCTGGAGGTATTCAGAAAGTCGGGTGCAGAGAGGCTTCCAGTGACATCATCGTCGAGAATGGCAGCTTAAGTAACTAGCTCCTATAGAAAAAAAGTGTATTAAGCCCCATTATCCTATAAAATATAGTATTTTTTGAAAAATATTTGAACTGAAAAGAGGGGCAAGAACGGGGAAAAGGAATGGAAATAAAAAAGCGACACTGCAGAGCCAGTGGCCAAGAGAAGTGCAGCAAACAGCTCTCCTACCCGACCACGTGCTAGCGAGAGGACGCTGGGCCTCGTTCAGGTGAAGCGATGAACATGATCGAAATTCTGAAAGAGATAAGGGAGTACCAGAAAGATATAAAGCAGCAGCAACATGATATTAAGTCAGAGCTCACCAACGTCAATCAAAAAATAGCGGTGGCAGAGACTCGAATTGAGAAGGTGGAAGATCACGTTCAAAACGTGGAACAGGTACTGAGTAAGATGATAAAAATATTAAATCACCAAGAAGATAAACTGCTTGACCCGGAGGGAAGATCACGGCGGAAAAATATCAGAATATACAATGTTCCCGAAGGAGTGGAGGGCTTGTCTATGACGGAGTTTGGCGGAAAGTTGCTGCGGGATGCACTGGAGCTTCCCTCAACTATGGAGCTGGGGATTGAGAGAGCGCCTCACGCGCTCGTCTCAAAGCCTACCCGAGATAGAGCAGATAAGCCACGCTCAATAATAATTAAATTCCTTCAGTACAGTACCAAGGCAGAGATCGTACGAAGGGCTTGGAGTAAGAAGAGGGTGTTTTTAGATGATAAATTCATATATTTCGATCAAGATTATCCCCCCCCCCCCCGCGGTCCTGCAGAAACGTAAAGAATACTCTGAAATAAAGCAAATACTAAAGCAAGAAAGGATTAGATTTCAAACTCCGTACCCTGCTAAACTTCGAGTGTTTTATTGAGACAGGATCCAACTGTACCAGACAGTGGAAGAGGCAACTACAGACATGAAGGCCAGAGGGTTGCCCGACAGCGTGATCAAACCGAGGGAAAGCCTGGCAGAGGAATTATCCCCCTCCGCTTGGGAAATAGTGAGAGAATCAAGAAGGCAGGAGACAGGACAAGGCCGAGAGAAGTACATCAGGAAGAGACCGGGAGTTTTCCAAAGACGGTCCTCACCCCTTTCAGAAGAGCCATAAGGTTTGGCTAATTTTAAAAATGTTGAGAAGCTGAACAGAAGCAAAAGTAGACGGTGATATACCTATCTCGAGAAACACTTATTATAATGTGGATTTTATATTACTTGGTTATTATTCTTTATTTGCTCCTTTTCCCCACCAAACTGAGAATATATATATGTGCATATATGTAATATATGTGTGTGTGTGTGTGTGTGTGTGTGTGTATGTATATGTATATGTATATATATAGGAGGAGTACACAGGGAAATCTTTTCTGTGTAATGGATTTGTTCACTGACTTTTATGAATACTGCAATGGGGGCCCTCAACTCACAAGTAGGAGGGGTTATCCCCCACAGCTAGACATTTCCTCTAGCTCAACACAGGGTCATCTACCAGAGACCTCAGCCTTGAAATCACAAGTTTGTTGCCATTTTTATTATTATTTGCTGTGCTGTCTTTACGACAGTTATTTAGTTTATAATATTTTCGCTTAGTAATTCATTCAATAGTATTTTCTAGTTAGAATTAGAAGTGTTTAAAGTATATTCATTGCATGTAAAATATATCGGCATGCGATGACGTCACATCCGGTTTCGCCGCGTCTTGTGGGAAAATACCGGTTTGAAATTAGCGCGAGGGTGGGGGCTTACCACGAGGCTCACCTGAGCAGAAGTTGTTTTGCAGGCATGAGAAATCACAGTGAGAGCAACGCTTTTTCACCATATGTTAATGTGAAGAGTGAACAGTAAATGGTTAATCTTACTGCGATCTGGTTCTTATTAACTGGTTTATCTCGACGTTAAATTCGGCGTTCGTGACACGCGAAGGAGAACGTTACAGTGAAAAAGCGGCATTATCAGGTGTTCCAAGTGCTGCAATGTCAACTCAATCCGGGATCAAGTCGATGGCGCCCAGCGACAAGGGCAGTAGAACGACATCAAGTAAGTCCACACAGGCAAGAGCAAAGGCAGAAGCCGCCAAGGTGCAACTGCGTTACGCCAGACAAGAAGCAGTTTTAAAACTGAAACAGGCCACCAGATAAGCCGAAATCCAGAAAGAAAGGGCCGCCAGACAAAGAGAAGAGGCTGCCAGAGAAGCCAAAATCCAGAAAGAAGAGGCCGCCAGAGAAGCCGAAATCCAGAAAGAAAGGGCCGCCAGACAAAAAGAAGAGGCCGCCAGACAAAAAGAAGAGGCCGCCAGACAAAGAGAAGAGGCTGCCAGAGAAGCCGAAATCCAGAAAGAAAGGGCTGCCAGAGAAGCCGAAATCCAGAAAGAAAGGGCCGCCAGACAAAAAGAAGAGGCCGCCAGACAAAAAGAAGAGGCCGCCAGACAAAGAGAAGAGGCTGCCAGAGAAGCCGAAATCCAGAAAGAAAGGGCTGCCAGAGAAGCCGAAATCCAGAAAGAAAGGGCCGCCTGAGAAGCCGAAAAGGCCGCCAGAGAAGCCGAAACCCAGTTGGAAATGGCAAAAATATCGACAGAGTTGCAAGTGCTGCAGCTAGAAAGAGAAGAAGAAGCTGCCATGGCGGAAGCAAAGTACATAGAAGAAGCTGAAGGGTCGCGTGATCTGACCGCAGTAAGATCTACTTTAGAAGGGACCAGACTGGAGCGCACAAGCGACTATGTACAATATCAAATAGACAGGCAGGCTCGTCTCCCCTCTCCATACGTATTCGATAACTTCCCCAGCTACGAGGAACCTCAGAGAGTCACGATTGCATCACATCCATACGAGGAAGGAAATTTACCCTCACGGCTCCGTGATGAAGTCAAGAATGAAAGAACCGACAACGCTCCTTCACCCCCACAACAGGACGGCAGGGAGGGAGAGGTTCACTCCAGGACAACAATTGTCAACTCGAACCGTACAGAAGTTTGCGGTCAAACTCAGTCAAGCCGTTCTTGTTCCGAGATCTGCCTCACTGAGGTGTACCCTAAAGAAGCACAACAAGACATTACCAAGCGTAAAGTAACCGACGAGACGCTAGGTCAGTCAGTTTTCGTTCAAACCGAGCACGGAAACAAACTTGCACAATCAGCTCAAGATACCATTTCTTTAAAACCCAAAGACACCAAGGTCTTCAGAGATGAAGCAAATAATGGGGTTGCCCCATTGCCTTTCAGAGAACCACGCCAGCGCTCACCAGATAACAAAGAGCAGGCAGTCAAACGGTTCACGTCCTTACGGAAAACCCAGAAAAGGAAACCTGAGATGCAGCAACGCACCCGATTGGCCCACGAGGTACTGTGCACCCTAATGGCAGAGGTCACAGCCATTATAAACGCACAATCATTCCTACCTGTGTCTTCCTACCCAGAAAACCCCTTTATACTTTCACCATCAACACTCCTTACGCAGAAGGCAGGAGCACCTCCTCCACCAGGAGACTTCTCAGACAAGGATTTGTACACAAAGCAATGGAGACAAGTCCAGGCTCTGGCAAATCAGTTCTGGCCTCGCTGGAGACAAAAATATCTACCTTTGTTGCAACAGAGACAAAAGTGGACAGAACCCCACAGGAATCTGGCCAACGGCCAGAATCACTGCTACATTCCCTAGCGGGGATGGACATGTCAGGAAGATCGAATTGAAGACTACCGACCAAGGCGATGTGAAAATTTACCAAAGGCCAGTTACAGAAGTTATTCTACTTCTACCCAATGACTGATTAAGAGACTAAGTTTTGTACTCTGCTCATTGTGACCTTACGAAGGTCAAGCGGGGAGTGTGCTGTCTTTACGACAGTTATTTAGTTTATAATATTTTCGCTTAGTAATTCATTCGATAGTATTTTCTAGTTAGAATTAGAAGTGTTTAAAGTATATTCATTGCATGTAAAATATATCGGCATGCGATGACGTCACATCCGGTTTCGCCGCGTCTTGTGGGAAAACACCGGTTTGAAATTACCGCGAGGGCGGGGGCTTACCACGAGGCTCACCTGAGCAGAAGTTGTTTTGCAGGCATGAGAAATCACAGTGAGAGCAACGCTGTAAGTTAATAGATAATCGATATATTGAACTAAGATGTTAATGCCGATCCTGTTAGAAGTAACGACGGTAGATAATGTTTATGCTTTCGTTAGTTAAAGAGTCGCGGATAGTTTGCATGGAAGTGTATTTAAAGTAGTCAATGGAGCAGGTAAACTCTCCCTGTATACTGCACCTTAGTGTAATGTAGTTATAGTCACCTTTGCAAGTATTTACACTTGAAATGTGATATTAAGGAAGGAACAAATACTGTATCAATCTTGTATTGTTTTATCAACAGTTTTCACCATATGTTAATGTGAAGAGTGAACAGTAAATGGTTAATCTTACTGCGATCTGGTTCTTATTAACTGGTTTATCTCGACGTTAAATTCGGCGTTATCAGTGACACGCGAAGGAGAACGTTACAGTGAAAAAGCGGCATTATCAGGTGTTTCAAGTGCTGCAATGTCAGCTCAATCCAGCATCAAGTCGACGCCGCCCAGCGACAAGGGCAGTAAACCGACATCAAGTAAGCCCACCCAGGCGTTATCAGGTGTTCCAAGTGCTGCAATGTCAGCTCGATCCGGGATCAAGTCGATGGCGCCCAGCGACAAGGGCAGTAGAACGACATCAAGTAAGTCCACACAGGCA
This sequence comes from Hypanus sabinus, assembly GCF_030144855.1. Classification (NCBI taxonomy): domain Eukaryota; kingdom Metazoa; phylum Chordata; class Chondrichthyes; order Myliobatiformes; family Dasyatidae; genus Hypanus; species Hypanus sabinus. Next base: position 129,359,414 of record NC_082707.1, read on the forward strand.
AGAGCCAAGGCAGAAGCCGCCAAGGTGCGACTGCGTTATGCCAAACAAAAAGCAGTTTTGAAAATGAAACTGGCCATCAGAGAAGCCGAAATCCAGAAAGAAAAGGCTGCCAGAGAAGCCGAAATCCAGAAAGAAAAGGCTGCCAGAGAAGCCGAAATCCAGAAAGAAGCCGAAAAGGCTGCCAGAGAAGCCAAAAGGGCTGCCAGAGAAGCCGAAAGGGCCGCCAGAAAGGCAGAAGCCGCCAAGGTGCGACTGCGTTACGCCAGACAAGAAGCAGTTTTGAAAATGAAACTGGCCACCAGAGAAGCCGAAATCCAGAAAGAAAGGGCCGCCAGACAAAGAGAAGAGGCTGCCAGAGAAGCCGAAATCCAGAAAGAAAGGGCCGCCAGACAAAAAGAAGAGGCCGCCAGACAAAAAGAAGAGGCCGCCAGACAAAGAGAAGAGGCTGCCAGAGAAGCCGAAACCCAGTTGGAAATGGCAAAAATATCGACAGAGTTGCAAGTGCTGCAGCTAGAAAGAGAAGAAGAAGCTGCCATGGCGGAAGCAAAGTACATAGAAGAAGCTGAAGGGTCGCGTGATCTGACCGAAGTAAGATCTACTTTAGAAAGGACCAGACTGGAGCGCACAAGCGACTATGTACAATATCAAATAGACAGGCAGGCTCGACTCCCCTCTCCATACATATTCGATAACTTCCCCAGCTACGAGGAACCTCAGAGAGTCACGATTGCATCACATCCATACGAGGAAGGAAATTTACCCTCACGGCTCCGTGATGAAGTCAAGAATGAAAGAACCGACAACGCTCCTTCACCCCCACAACAGGACGGCGGGGAGGGAGAGGTTCACTCCAGGACAACAATTGTCAGCTCGAACTGTACAGAAGTTTGCGGTCAAACTCAGTCAAGCCGTTCTTGTTCCGAGATCTGCCTCACTGAGGTGTACCCTAAAGAAGCACAACAAGACATTACCAAGCGTAAAGTAACCGACGAGACGCTAGGTCAGTCAGTTTTCGTTCAAACCGAGCACGGAAACAAACTTGCACAATCAGCTCAAGATACCATTTCTTTAAAACCCAAAGACACCAAGGTCTTCAGAGATGAAGCAAATAATGGGGTTGCCCCATTGCCTTTCAGAGAACCACGCCAGCGCTCACCAGATAACAAAGAGCAGGCAGTCAAACGGTTCACGTCCTTACGGAAAACCCAGAAAAGGAAACCTGAGATGCAGCAACGCACCCGATTGGCCCACGAGGTACTGTGCACCCTAATGGCAGAGGTCACAGCCATTATAAACGCACAATCATTCCTACCTGTGTCTTCCTACCCAGAAAACCCCTTTATACTTTCACCATCAACACTCCTTACGCAGAAGGCAGGAGCACCTCCTCCACCAGGAGACTTCTCAGACAAGGATTTGTACACAAAGCAATGGAGACAAGTCCAGGCTCTGGCAAATCAGTTCTGGCCTCGCTGGAGACAAAAATATCTACCTTTGTTGCAACAGAGACAAAAGTGGACAGAACCCCACAGGAATCTGGCCAACGGCCAGAATCACTGCTACATTCCCTAGCGGGGATGGACATGTCAGGAAGATCGAATTGAAGACTACCGACCAAGGCGATGTGAAAATTTACCAAAGGCCAGTTACAGAAGTTATTCTACTTCTACCCAATGACTGATTAAGAGACTAAGTTTTGTACTCTGCTCATTGTGACCTTACGAAGGTCAAGCGGGGAGTGTGCTGTCTTTACGACAGTTATTTAGTTTATAATATTTTCGCTTAGTAATTCATTCGATAGTATTTTCTAGTTAGAATTAGAAGTGTTTAAAGTATATTCATTGCATGTAAAATATATCAGCATGCGATGACGTCACATCCGGTTTCGCCGCGTCTTGTGGGAAAACACCGGTTTGAAATTACCGCGAGGGCGGGGGCTTACCACGAGGCTCACCTGAGCAGAAGTTGTTTTGCAGGCATGAGAAATCACAGTGAGAGCAACGCTGTAAGTTAATAGATAATCGATATATTGAACTAAGATGTTAATGCCGATCCTGTTAGAAGTAACGACGGTAGATAATGTTTATGCTTTCGTTAGTTAAAGAGTCGCGGATAGTTTGCATGGAAGTGTATTTAAAGTAGTCAATGGAGCAGGTAAACTCTCCCTGTATACTGCACCCTAGTGTAATGTAGTTATAGTCACCTTTGCAAGTATTTACACTTGAAATGTGATATTAAGGAAGGAACAAATACTGTATCAATCTTGTATTGTTTTATCAACAGTTTTCACCATATGTTAATGTGAAGAGTGAACAGTAAATGGTTAATCTTACTGCGATCTGGTTCTTATTAACTGGTTTATCTCGACGTTAAATTCGGCGTTCGTGACACGCGAAGGAGAACGTTACATTTGCATTTCTTGGTTCTTATTTGTTCAGGGAGTAGATTGATTAAGTTTTATTCTGCTAATTTCAATGATACATTGACAGATAAATACAGATGGCTAAGGACAAAGTAAAATTCATTTCTTTTAATGTCAATGGGCTATTAAATCCAATCAAACGTAATAGAACTTTATCTAAAATGAAAAAAGAACAAGCCAATGCAGTATATTTACAGGAAACTCATTTAAGTGATAATGAGCATAGAAAACTAAAGAGAATGGGCTTCACTAAATTGTTTTTCTCCTCATATAAATCAGGACATAGGAGAGGAGTTGCTATTCTTATCTCAAGTAAGCTAAATTTTGAAAAAGTATTCGAAATGGGAGATAAAGAGGGCAGATATGTTCTGGTAAGGGGGAATATAGATGGAAATTCAGTTACTCTATTGAATATATACTCACCCCTGGGAAGTGATATTGGTTTCTTTCAGAAAATTACTGATATTATGGTAACAGAAACAGAAGGTCTCCTGATATGTGGGGGAGACTTAAATTTACAATTACAACCAAACTTAGACTCTTCCAATAGAAAAACCTATGAAACAAAATCCTTACATAAGAAAGTTAATACACTTTTTGAGGATGTTGGTTTAATTGATATATGGAAGGACCTTCTCCCCAACAGAAGAGATTACACTCATTATTCTGCTCCACATTCTGTATATACAAGAATAGACTATTTCATAACATTTGGAAAAGACAAAGGCAAAATAAACACCTGTGGAATTGGGACAATAGATGTAAGTGACCATGCACCTATATATTTATCTGTTGATTTTGACCTACAACCAAAGAATACTATTTGGAAACTAAATTCAAGTCTACTCAATGATCCATACTTTAAGGAACAAATTAAAAAAGAAATTGGTCTCTACTTAGAATTTAATGATAACGGAGAGGTTTCACCTCCCATTTTATGGGATACTATGAAGGCTGGCTTAAGAGGGAAAATTATAGAGATATCTTCATATAAGAAAAAAATAAGCAATAAAAAATTAGAGGAATTACAAAATAGGCTGAAGGAACTAGAGAAAAACACAAATTGAATTTGGCACAGGACACATTAGGGGAAATTAAAAGAATTAGGAATGAAATTAATAGTTTGGCTATGCAAGAAATCAGGAAAAATTTAATGTTTCTGAAACAGACATTATGGAAGTGGATCAAAATCTATGAAAATACTGGCATGGAAACTGAAAAAAAGATAGCAGAAAATACAATTCATAGAATTAGGGACCCAAGAATGAAAATGATAAAAAATAAACTAAGTGAAATTCAAGAACCTTTTGAAGTGTTTTACGAAACTCTATATTCCAAAGTTCCAGGGGGAAGCAAAACCCAAATTGACACCTTCTTGAATTCCCTAGAGTTACCCATTTTAAGTGAAGAACAAAATAGAACGATGACTGCTGACATAACTGAAGTTGAATTAAAAGCTGTAATTAGTAGGCTTAAATTAAGCGAGTCACCAGGATCAGATGGATATACGGCAGAGTGGTACAAAGAATTTAAAAATGAGTTAATTCCTGTTTTACTCCCCACACTGAACTGGGCTCTAAAAAAGGCACAAATGCCACCCAGCTGGAAGGAAGCGATAATCTCAGCTATACCGAAAGAAGGCAAGGATAAAATGGAATGCGGGTCATTTAGACCAATATCAGTTCTTAATGTAGATTATAGATTATTTACCTCCATCATGGCCAAACGATTAGAGGAGTTTCTACCCATACTGATATGTAATGATCAGACAGGTTTTATACGACAACGCCAGACTCAAGACAATATACGAAGGACACTTCACATTATGGATCATATACAAAAAAATAAAATCGAAGCAATAGTGATAAGCATGGACACTGTAAAGGCATTTGATTCAGTTAATTGGAATTTTCTTTACAGAGTTTCCAAGACACAATTATTAAAACTATACAGACACTATATGACAACCCTACTGCTAGGATTAAAATCAATGGATATTTATCAAATAGTCTTACCCAAGAAAGGGGCACGAGACAGGGTTGTGCATGGTCACCGCTACTCTTTGTATTATATCTGGAACCATTAGCTCAATACATCAGACAAAATGAACATATCAGGGGAATTACTATTAAAGGGACAGAGCATAAATTGGCTTGTTATGCGGATGACATTTTGATTTATCTAGGGCAACCAATATACTCTTTACCTAAATTGATGCAATCCTTTGAACAATATGGTCAATTATCAGGATACAAGATCAACATAGATAAAACCCAATTACTTTCATTATACTATAGCCCACTAAGAGAAACTGAAAGTAGATATCCCTGTGCATGGCACACAAAGTCTTTCAAATATTTGGGCATCATTATGCCAAAAGATTTGGCAAAATTATCAGAATGTAATTATCAGCCTTTATATAAAAAAAAATTAAGGAAGATATGGCAAGATAGAACCTGATTCCTTTTTATGGTCTCAGTTCAAGGATTGAGTCTATTAAAATGAATATACCGCCCAGACTGTTATATCTCTTTCAGACCCTACCAATAGAGATTAATCAAAATCAATTCAATGAATGGAACAAGATGTTATCAAGGTATATTTGGCAGGGTAAAAGGCCTAGAATTCGGCTCAAAACTTAGCAATTAGCAAAGGAAAAGGGGTGATGGGGCCTACCTTCTCTTAGAGATTATTATTTTGCAGCACAGTTGAGAGCTGTGATATGTTGGTGCAACCCATCATATAACGCTCAATGGAAAAACATTGAGGAATGGGTACTTCCCATCCCCATACAAGCAATTTTGGCTGATAACAACCTACAAAGGTACATAAATACTATTGATAACCCATGGGTGAACTTGACTCTTAAAATATGGAAAACTTCTATAAAAGAATATAATCTAGAGGGAGATATTGCAATTCTTAAATGGTGTGCGTATGATTCGGATTTTACACCAAATAAATTAGATGCTAGATTTAAGGACTGGACAGCTAGAGGAATAACAGTTCCTTGCAACATAATGAAAGAAGGAACACTGTTCAGTTTTTAAATGCTTAAAGAGAAACACTTATTAGAAAAACAAGATTTTTATCGGTATTTACAGATGCAACAATATGTTAATAAGACACTGAAAAATGTAACCAAGGCAAGTACATGCTTGATAGAACTATTTAGAAAAGCATATAATTCAGATAACGGTAGTAGAATAATTTCAAGCATGTATAAGGGGTTGTCAAATCTTAAAACACATTCAACTTCATACATTAAAACAAAATGGGAGAAGGAAGGAGGGATAATTATATCTGAGGAAGAATGAACAACAATATGGAGATATCAATGGAAGTGTACCAGTTCACAGAAATGGAGGGAGTTTGGATGGAAAAACTTGATAGGATGTTTTATTACACCCTCTCAGAAATCCCATTATGATAGTAACCTCCCTGTTTGCTGGAAAAATTGTGGAAATCAAAATGCAAATCATTATCATATTTTTGGGACCGCCCTGTTATCAAAAACTATTGGAGGGGGATACACAGTGCCCTACAAGACATCTTTAAATGTGAAATACCCTTGGAGAGTAAGACCATATATTTTGGATATATACCTCAAGAATGGTTGAAAAGAGATAAATATTTAATGAATATACTGTTGGTGGCTGGTAAAAAGACGCTTACTAGGAAATGGTTATCACAGGAGAGCCCAACTTTAAATACATGGATGGAAATTATAATGGACATTTACAAAATGGAGAAGATAACAGCATCTGTTAATCATAAGCTGGAACAATTTGATTCATACTGGGAAAAATGGTTTAACTACATAATGCCTCATAGGCCTGATTTTATTCTCACAAATCAATGAATATGTGGTAAAAAAAGATCACTCCCTACTTGTACATAGTTCTTTCCTTTTGCTTGTTTTTTTCTTTCCACTCTTTTCTATAAGTGTATACTCCAGATAAATACTTTGTGGAGATTTATGATATATATGATTATATGATATATATGCACAATGTCTGAAATACATCTTATGGAACTGTTTGTTTGATGATGAACTTCAATAAAAAACTAAATTACAGAAAGTCAGGTAGCATCCATGGAGAGGAATAAACTGTCTGCATTTTGATCTGAAACACTTCATCAGGATGTTTAAGCATAGATATTAACAGCTTAGAGACTTGCCAGTTCAAAGATGGTTACCATTATTAGTCCCTTCAGATTAAACTAATTTCCAACTACAGAGCACTGTTTTTGAAGTTGTGCAAAGCACAATTCTTGGGTCCCATGCTGCCAAGTTCAGAGCAACTGATGCCCTGCAGCCTTTATGATCCTGGATCAGCTTCACTCCCCTAGGCTAAACAGACACAGTAGCTTGTGGGCTCACTGCAGCTCATGTTCTAAGCATTACTTGTTTACAGTGTTTTATTTTTCGTACAATTTGACCCCTTTTGCATGTTGGATGTCTGTCAGTCTTTGTTGTGTGTCGTTTTTCATGGATTTTATTATATTTGTTTTAATGTGAGTACCTGCAAGAAAATTAATTTTGAGGTAGCATATGAGATAACAAATTTACTTTGAACTTAAGTATTTTGAGACCAAATTGAATTCTGACTTACACAATATCTGATTGCTTTACAGTTATAAAGTAAAGTGTAAATTAGAAAACTTGTTATATTGTTTGTACCACAGGGCATTAGGAATTGAAAATTGTTTCTACTGGCAGATATTGTGGCTGACATTTATCTGTTACGTTTACACATGAATGGCTATACTTCATTAAGAGTTTGAGGAAGTTTAATATGTCACGCAAGAGTAACAAATGTTTACAGATGTACCGTGGAGCGCAGTCTAAAATGGAACAACTAGACAATTTCATTAGAAACTACAGGAACAGGAAATAACTTGTATGCAAATCTAGAATGATTTGCAGAATTGACAAAAATATTCTTTGTTCAGTTTCCTGGAATCCTGGAAATTTGAGTCATGCATAAAATAATTGGAATGTTGACAGGCAAATACATGTTTGCTTTTTTTGATAATTTCCAAGTAATTAAATTTAAAGTGTTACTGTGTTCTTTAAGTACACATCTGAAAAAAGAACGGAATGACTACCTTATTGTTACTATTGAAACACTAGGCTGAATAGAGGTTCTAAACAACACTCCATTAATACTCAAGTCAAGTATAGAGAGTTCATTCAGTCATGACGTCAGAAGAATAGATACAAATGCTTCAAAATACTTTGCAAAGCCAGCCCTTAATGTGGTTAACACTCTGTCTACTTCATACCTGGAGGGCATTAGCCTCTCAGCTACAAAGCAAACAAGATTTGGAGTAATGCAAGAATTCCTGAGGTCAAAATGAACATCACTGGCATGGAACACTTTCAGGCAGAGGTTAGCAATGGTAACTCTACACCTGGCATAAATGCAACATTGGAATGGAGAGATGGAGCAACAGGAAAGCTAACAGATCTAGTCATAAGTGTCACTTCTATCATTATTTTGTTCATCACAATGATATCTCTGGGCTGCACAATGGAAATATCAAGGATCAAGGAATATATCTTAAAGCCAAAAGCGGTTCTGATTGCATTGTTTTCACAGTATGGAATTATGCCTTTAACAGCCTTTAGCCTTGCGAGGATTTTCAGACTGTCTTCCATCGAAGCTATCTCTGTCCTGATTTGTGGATGCTGCCCTGGTGGAACACTTTCCAATATCTTCTCACTAGCAGTGGACGGAGATATGAATCTCAGGTATGAAATAGCTGGTCTCCTTTTTCATAGTCCTTTCCTCACTAATTTGTATAATTTATGTTTTGTGTGTTTTGACTGCTGAAAGTAACTATCTCACCATACTTGTGAATATGACAATAAACTCAATTTGACTTGGTCAATAGAACCCAACTCTTTCTGGAGTTTCAGGGGCACATAAATGATCTTTGGCAAAAGCAAACCACTGTTAAAAGAGGTTGTGTGAAAGCCTACTGTGCTTTCGCTAAAGGCTGCTTTCATCCATTTAAATTCTGAATGAAAATACAAAACCCATAGATGCTGGAATCTGAAGTAAAAACAGAAAATGCTGGAAAAAACTCAGCATGTTAGCCAGCACCTATGGTAAAAGAAACAGGGTTAACATTTCAGGTCACAGACCCTTTGGTAGATTGAAATGATGCTATTTTTCTATTAAAAAGTCAGCCTTTCTTGGATTATTTATAAATTCATAGCAGTTTGACATAGTCCCTGACACCTCAGCAACAGATTTTTAATTATTTTTATTGCTAGCATTATCGCTGTATAAAAAAAGAAATATTTGCCTTTCTTCAACTCAAAACAAATGCCAAATATATATTTTCAAGGTTATTTAAACCTTGAAAGATTTGTTCAAGGCAGCATTTAATGACAATTAGATAGTCAATATAACTACACAATTAGCAGCATTACTCACCAAGTAGTACGGCATTCAATTATCACTCAGTGCCTTGAGAAACTGCTTGCCTTTATAGTCTGTATCACACATAAAATTTAGGCTCATGTATGTTCTCTGTGTAAAATAGAAAAAGAGACATACAATTAGATCAGGTGCACGAATGTAATTCTATCCTCAGGTTACAGGTATAGTGATTCACTCAGCTTCTTGTTGATATTCCCATTCGAAATTCCAATGTCCAGATCCTTTGTGGAAACTGCCCATGTAAACTTGTTGCATTCAATAAGCATCCACTTAATCACCTTTTGTTGTGCCTAGTTTCTACTATTCATCTGGTACACACTTGTACTACTCATTTCAGAAAGCAAGGACTTAGTTTAGCATCACCTCTGAAAGTATTTTCACCCCAATAATCTTTAGCTTCCTCACCGAAGTACTTGGATTGGAAGTACATAAATCTCCTTCCATTGGCTCAGTGGAGACTCAGATTCTCTTGTGTGGACTAGAGTTCCTGATCTCAGAAAGACCAATTGAAATGTTGCCCTTAGGAATCTTGCCTTCTTCTTTAACTACTTTGCTAATAGGTAGCCCCTCACCCCAGTAAAAGCATGCCACCAGATGTCGTGGAGTCATACAGTATGGGAACAGGCCCCAGAGCTCTCTGAGTCTGTGCCAATCCTCAACTACTGAAATACACAATAATCATACACTCATTTCATTCTGTTTTCCCCACATTCTCATCACCTGCTCCCAGATTCTGCCCCTCACCTTTACGCTAGGTACAATCTACCACAGCCTATTAATTTATGAACCTGCTTGTTCTTGGGGTGTGGAAGGAAACTGGAGAAATCCATGCAGTCACAGGGAGAATATGCAAACTCTGCAGAGGCAATGCCATGGGTCCGGAATGAACTCGGATGCTGAGAGGCAGGAGCTCTACTAGTTGTGCCACATTGCTGCAGATATCATGGTGTTTACATGGATGACAGTTGGAGAAAACTTAAAATACACTGGTGGACTGACTTAAAGTCACCTCACAGATATAGGCTGGTTTTAAATCCATTCGCTGGTATTAAACGGGATTTACAGGGAATCCTGATAACCTAGACTGCACGATCAGTGAGGAGGTACATTTAACTCACCATTGTTAAAAACAGTATCATTGTCATTTACAAGCAACAATTAATTGCTTATTCTTGATCTTTGCTAAGGTTTTTCTGTTGTTATTTCCTTGCAGTATTGTGATGACCACATGCTCTACAACGTTGGCACTTGGCATGATGCCCCTCCTTCTTTATCTCTATTGCAAGGGCCTGTCATTGGTTAATAAAGTGCCATACAGAAAGATTGTTCTAACCCTCATCTCAACACTCATTCCTTGCAGCATTGGCATCTTTCTGAATCACAGGTATCCAAAGTATTCAAAGATCATAACCAAGGTACGATATTGCCATGTTTAACACTTAAATTTATATTCTGTCAAAAGTGACAGTTGACTTCCATAATCTCCTGGCTGTTAATTGAACTCTCCAGTGGCCCTCATCAGATTTCTTGGTGCGTGCGACTCAATCGCTCCAAAGCCCTTAACCCACTGCCCCCTCGTCTTGCCATGCATGCAGATGTACAAAGTTCACAAAAAATATGGCACAGAGTGAGAGCAGAGAGCTCGAGCAGTCTGTTTTGGTATTTCAGTGCACATTAATCAATCTGCTCCTTTTAAACACCCTCTTACAAAATCTCTTTGGTCCATTTCCATTCATTTACTTACCCTAAGCTACCTTGAATGTTTGCATAGTTCCTTATGTTCAAATGGTTCCTTGTAAAGGAGATTCTCCTTCTCTCTGCCCTAAGTGTTTTATATTTATAACAACTAATTACTGACATCTCATCTACTGGAAACTTTTATATTTTTAATCTTTTCCAGATCTATTAAATCACATTGTAATTTGTGGTGCTCTAAATAATGAGTTCATATATTCTTTAGTTACTTTAATTCCACACAATGGCTACTTTATTAGGTACACCTTCTCTTTAAAGCAAATATTTAATCAGCCAAACATGTGGCAGCATCTCAATGCATAAAAACATGCAGATATGGTCAAGAAGTTCAGCTGTTGTTCAGACCAAACATCAGAATGGGGAAGAAATGTTCTAAGTGACATTGACCATTGAAAGATTGTTAGTGCCAGACAAGGTGATTTGAAATTGCTGATCTCCTGGGATTTTCACACACAAAAATCTTCAGAGATTACAGAGAATGGTGCGAAATCCATTGAGTGGCAGTTCTGTGTGCAAAAGTGCCTTGTCTATCCAGATAATTATATATACCATCTCTAAGAATACTTTCCATTAATTTACCCACCACTGAAGTCAAACTGACAGGCCTATAATTGCTAGGTTTACTCTTAGAACCCTTTTTAAACAACGGAACCACATGAGCAATACGCCAATCTGTCAGAGCCCCTGCTATTTCTACACTAACCTCCCTCAAGGTCCTAGAGAATATCCTGTCAGGACCTGGAGATTTATCCACTTTTATATTCCTTAAAAGAGCCTGTACTTCCTCCTCTTTAATCGTCATAGTTTCTATAATTTCCCTACTTGTTTCCCTTACCTTACACAATTCAATATCCTTCTCCTTAGTGAATAACAAAGAAAAGAAATTGTTCAAAATCTCCCCCATCTCTTTCGGCTCCACACATAGCTGTCCTCTCTGATACTCTAAGGGACCAATTTTATCCCTCACTGTCCTTTTGCTATTAATATAACTGTAGAAACCCTTCGGATTTATTTTCACCTTACTTGCCAAAGCAACCTCATATCTTCTTTTAGCTTTTCTAATTTCTTAAGATTCTTCTTACATTCTTTATATTCCTCGAGTACCTCATTTACTCCATGCTGCCTCTATTTATTGTAGATATCTTTCTTTTTCCTAACCAAGTTTCCAATATCCCTTGAAAACCATGGCTGTCTCAAACTTTTAACCTTTCCTTTCAACCTAACAGGAACATAAAGATTCTGTGCCCTCAAAATGTCACCTTTAAATGACTACCACTTCTCTATTACATCCTTCCCATAAAACAAATTGTCCCAATCCACTTCTTCTAAATCCTTTCGCATCTCCTAAAAGTTAGCCTTTGTCCAATCAAAAATGTCAACCTTGGGTCCAGTCCTATCCTTCTCCATAATTATATTGAAACTAATGGCATTGTGATCACTGGACCCGAGGTGCTCCCCAACACATACCTCCGTCACCTGACCTATTTCATTCCCTAACAGAAGATCCAACGCTGCCCCTTCTCTAGTCAGTACCTCTATGTATTGCTGCAAAAAACTATCCTGCACACATTTTACAAACTCCAAACCATCCAGCCCTTTTACAGTATGGGCTTCCCAGTCTATGTGTGGAAAATTAAAATCTCCCACAATCACAACCCTGTGCTTACTACAAATATCTGCTACCTCCTTGCAAATTTGCTCCTCCATTTCTCGCTCCCCATTAGGTTGTCTATAATACACCCCATAAGTGTTACTACACCTTTCCCATTCCTCAATTCCACCCAAATAGTCTCCCTAGATGAGACCTCTATTCTATCCTGGCAGAGCACCGCTGTAATATTTTCTCTGACAAGCAATGCAACACCTCCCCCTCTTGTCCCTCCAATTCTATCACACCTGAAGCAATGAAATGCAGGAATACTTAGTTGCCAATCACACCCCTCCTGCAACCATGTTCCACTAATAGTTACAACATGATATTTCTAGGTATCAATCCATGCTCTAAGCTCATCCACCTTTCTTTCTTACAATGCTCCTAGCATTAAAATAAATGCATTTAAGAAATTCTCTACCTCTTCCTCTCTGTTTATCTCTAACAGTACAAAGAACTTTACTGTCTTTTTTTTCTTCCTTCTCCCATACATCTGTTCCTACACTCTGGTTCCCCTCCTCCCTCATATCTAGTTTAAATCCACTGGAGCCTCTCTAGCAAACCTACCTGCAAGAATATTTGTCCCCCTCCAGTTCAGATGTAAACCATCCCATCGGAACAGGTCCCACCTTCCCTGGAAAACTGCCCAATTATCTATAAATCTGAAGCCCTCCCTCCTGCACTATGTCTTCAGCCACGTGTTGATCTGCACTATCTTACTATTTCTAAACCCACCTGCACGTGGCACTGGTAGCAATCCTGAGATTGCTATCCTGGAGGTCCTGTCCTTTAACTTGGCACCTAGCTCCCTAAACTCACCTTTCAGGACCTCCTCACTCTTCCTACCCACGTTATTGGTCCCGACATGGACCACGACATCTGTCTGCTCACCCTCCCCCTTGAGAATACTGAGAACTCGATCCATGATATCACAGACCCCGGCACCAGGGAGGCAACAGACCATCTGGGATTCTCGATCTCTTCCACAGAACCTCCTATCTGTCCCCCTAACTATCGAATCCCCTATCACTACTGCTCTCCTCTTTTCCCTCCTTCCCTCTGAGCTGAGGGTCCAGTCTCAGTGCCAGAGACGCAACCACTGCAACTTGTCCCTGGTAGGTCATCCCCACTGACAGTATCCAAAACGGTATACTTATTGTTGATGGGAACGGCCACAGGGGTGCTCTGCTCTTCCTGTCTATTCCCCTTCCCTCTCCTGACAGTCACCCAACTACCTGTCTCCTGACTCCTAGGGGTGACTATCTCCCTGAAACTCCTGTCTATTTCTGTCTCTGCCTCCCGAATGATCTGAAGTTCATCCAGATCCAGCTCCAGTTCCCTAACATGGGTTTGTCAGGAGCTGCAGCTGGATGCACCTCTTGCAGGTGTAGTCATCAGGGACAGCTGTGCTCACCCTGACTTCTCACATACTGCAAACTGAGCACTCAACTGCCCTAACTGCTGCCTCCATTACCTACTCCTAAACTAATTAGATTAATTAAAGGAGCTTACCCGGCCTTACCCCACCTGGAGGGAAGCTCGTACTCAGCCTCTTCTCGCTATTTAAATTCTCCCGCTGCCTCACAGGCTGACTTCCACGCGCTTGCGCTGTTGTGCCCCGTTCAAACCTCGCCTCTGCCTGTTCTCGCCGAAGCCTGATTGAGCCAAAGCCGACCCACTCTGCCTCAGTCCACTCTGACAATCAATTTTCTGATAATAATTTTGTTTTATCAGTCAGGATTGTTAGTCCTGAGCTTAAACCCCAAACCTCAAGGACCAGGCCTCTTACCCTTTGACCTGTTTGCCATGGATGACCCTACCAAGAGATAAAGCATTAAGCCCTGATCCAGCCAACACTGCTTTGAGGCAATCAAGCCTCCAAGCCACGACACGGTTGTGGCCCTGTTGGAGGCTATGGAATTTGGATCAGGTTTTATGCACAATAATGTCCTAGCTCAACCCTGGAAAAGTTGCAGTTTGCAACCATATTTTAACTGTTTACTATGGACTTTTACTTTTATGCTATTTGTGTTCATTCCTTGAGTTCTTGATATACAATTTACCTCTGCCCTTAATCATCAGTTCCATGAACTTGGTGATGGTGTTCTTGATTAAATAATAAAATATTGAATTTCTCTGTTTTATAATAAAGAGACTGCTGCATTTAACTGAACTGTCAATTTGTAATGGATGTCAATGGTAATTGGATTATCACTGTCGCATGTGCAGAGATACAGTGAAAAGTTCCTGTTTACATGTCATCCAGACAGATCAAGTCAAGTCACTTTTTATTGTCGTTTCGACCACAGCTACTGGTACAGTACACAGGAAAAATGAAACAATGTTTTTCAAGATCATGGTGTTACATGAAACAGTACTGAACTACGTAAAAAACAACACAGAAAGAACTACACTAGACTACAGACCTACCCAGGACTGCATAAAGTGCACAAAATAGTGCAGGCATTAGAATAAATAATAAACATGACAATAGGGCAGTAAGTTGGTGTCAATCCAGGCTCTGGGAATTGAGGAGTCTGATAGCTTGGGGGAAGAAACTGTTACATAGTCTGGTCATGAGAGCCCGAATGCTTCGGTGCCTTTTCCCAGACGGCAAGAGGGAGAAGAGTTTGTATGAGGGGTGCATGGGGTCCTTCATAATGCTTCATCATTCCACACCTACAGGAAAACAATAACAGAAGCTGTAATTGCCAAAATTGTTGTTGCCAAAATAAAAGCTATCCAACACCAAAGGTAGATTGCTCCAGATTCTTTCCTCTCTTAAATAATCATTACCATTCAAGATATAATAAGATGCATCACTGCATTCTCAAATTAAGCATGGATGATATGTGTTCCCATACTTTTCTCAAAGGAAGAGTATATGATAAGATGCAATGCACTCGTCCCTCCTTCGAAGGAGAAGATCAAGAATATAAATTTGAACAAACTTTTTAAAATAACATTTTGAGGATCAGTGATTTTATCACATGTTAAAACCACCACACGGACTAAATCTGTTCTCTGGAGAGCATTAACCAAGAAATTCCTGCTGATAATACGAGTGGGCATTTTGACAATTGCTTGGTTATATTCCAATGTCACCATTAATAAATTTGAAATAAATAGATAAGGTAGCACCCAGAATATGATTGCTCACTAGTATCACCAACAACACTTTTAAAATTAAATTTTCATTCTTGCAAATGTGACCCTCTATAGAAAGTTCAAATATGACTTCAGTGAAGTTCGAGTACTCAGTTGAGTTGAAGACAGGGACACCTTGTGGCTAACAGCCACTGAAGTGCACTCCCGATTTCTGAGCCACTGATGGATTGTATTTTATTGTAATAATCTCACTGCTTCTCTTTCAGACTGGCCTGTTCATTTTTCTCATTGCTGCAATAGTAATTGTCATCTTGTCAGTAACATTGATTGGGGCTACTTTGTGGACTATTTTCATCCCTCGCCTCATTGTCACCACAGCACTGATGCCTGTTGTTGGATTCACTTTAGGATATGCCCTTTCAAGTTTATGCAGATTATCTAAAAGGTAACATATGATTTATTAGAGTACAAATAGTTTTGTCATAACAATCAAAATACTTGTCTTCAGTACCTCTTTCTTTATGATCCTAAAGTCAAGAAGTAAACTTGATTCTGCATGCAGTTAAGTGTGATAAGAATTAGAGTAAAAGTACGTATTAAGGCTATCAGTACATTCTTAAAGAAATATGCCCAGTCATAAAATTGAAGCCATTACATGCTAGAAAACTTCACAGTGCTGTTAATATCACCAAGGGAAATTCTGAGCACCTGATGATGGAGAGAGTCCTTGACTCTTTAAAAAAAAAGGAGACTAATTTCTCATATTTCATTATGATACAGAAGAAGGCTATTCAGTCCATTAAATCAATGCTGGTTGACAGAACAATCCCATCCATCCTAGCCCCAACTATTTTCCTACAATCTGCTCTCATTCTCACATGCCCATCAACTCTCAACCCACCTACACCAGGGTGGGTTGCCAATTAACTTCACAATCATTTTTAAAGGTTTCTAAAATAAGCACAACTATTGATAGATAGATCAGGTAATCCCCAAAGGGGCTAACCCTAAACTTAATCATAATATTACAGCTGTTTTTACAGGTAAGACCATAGGAAAGTGGAGAAGAATTAGGCCGTTCAGATCATCGAGTCTTCTCTGCCATTCCATCATGGCTGATTTATTATCCCTCTCAACCCCATTCTCCTGCCTTCTCCCCATCAACTTGAATGCCCTGATTAATCAAGAACCTATCAACCTCTGATTTAAATATACCATTGACTTGGCCTTCACAACCATTGGTAGCAATGAATTCCACAGATTCATAACTGTCTGGCTAAACAAATTTCTCCTCATCTCTGTTCAAAATGGACATTGTTGCTTTCAGAGCCTGCACCCCCGGTCCTAAACTTCCCCATATAGGAAACATACTCTCCACATCCTCTCTATCTTGGCCTTTCAGTCTTTAATAGTTTAGAAGAATGAGGGAGGAATCTCATTAATATTTCCCCCACCCCTCATTCTTCTAAACTCCACTGATTACAGCCCCACAGCCATCAAACGCTCTTCACACATTAAACCTTTCTTTCCCTGAGTCATTCTCATGAACATTCTTTAGACTCTGTCCAAAGTCAGCACACCTTTTCTTAGATAAGAGGCCTAAAATTGCTCACAACACACCAAGAGTGATCTGACCAATGTCTTATCAAGCCACAGCTTACACCAACCATTATATCTCTTATATTCTAATCCTCTTGAAATGAATGCAAACATTGCATTTGCCTACATTACCATTGACTCAATCTGCAAGTTAACCTTTAGGGAATCCTGTACGAGATCTCCTCAGTCCCTTTTCACCTCTGACTTTTGAAATATTTTCCCCATTTAGAAAATAGACTGCCTTTATAGCAAAGTGCATGACCAGACATGTTCCCACATTATATTCCATCTGTCACTTCTTTGCCCATTCTCCCAGTCTGTCTAAGTCCATCTCTGCAGATTTCCTGCTTCCTCAACACTACCTGCCCCTCCATCTATCTTTGAGTCATCCACAAATTTGGCCACAAAGCCGTCAATTGCATTATCCAAATCAGTAACGTATAACATGAAAGGAAGTAGTCCCAACACCAACCCCTGTGGAACACCACTAGTGACCTGGGTAGAAAAGGTCTCGTTTATTCCCATTTTCTGCCTCCTGCCTGTCAACCAATTTTCTACCCATTCTAGTATCTTTCCTCTAATACTTGTTAAGCAGCTTCATGTGCAACTCCTTGCCAAAGGCCTTCTAAAATTCTAAGTATACAAAATCTTCTGACTCCCCTTCGTCTATCCTGCTTGCTATTTTCTCAAAGAATTCCAACAGATTTATCAGAAAATATTTCCCCCTAAGGTCACCATACTGACCTTGGCCTATTTTATCATGTGTTTCCACATTCTTGTGACGGCAGGGGTTTCCTCCACATACGCCGGTTTCCTCCCACAGTCCAAAAACGTACCAATTGGCAGGTGAATTGGGCACTGTAAATTGCCCGATGATTAGGCTAGGGTTAAATCGGTGGGGGGTGCTGGGTGGCACAGCTCGAAGACTGGAAAGGCCTATTCCATCCTGTATCTCAGTAAATAAAATAAATAAATAAATTGAAACCCACTTTCAACCTGTCTCCTCTGCTTTTACAGGTGCACACGGACAGTTTCTATGGAAACTGGGTTCCAAAACATTCAGCTCTGTTCCACCATCCTGAAAGTTACTTTCTCTCAAGAGGAGATTGGTGCACTTTATTTATTTCCAATAATCTTCTTGGTATTTCAGCTTACAGAAGCATTAGTTCTTGTAATGATCTACCGAACTTATGAAAGAATAAAGAAACATAAACAAAATGGTAAGTAACCAGACTTTCTTCAAAGATTTGTACAGCTGGCTTTTTTAAAGGAGCATTCATATAGTTACATTACTCTGATCTTTTGTATAATTGAGAAATATTTTCTTTCCTAATCTCAATATCTAATCCCCTACTGAATCTACTATCTCAACACACACAAAATGCTGGAGAAACGCAGCAGGTCAGGCAGCATCAATGGAGGGAAAACAACCAAAATTTCAGGCTAAGAGCCTTCATCAGGACTGGAAAGGAAGAGGGAAGAAGCCAGAATAAAAGGGTAGGAGGAAGGAGAGTGACTTTCAGGCATTGCAGCCCCTATCACAATAGTTCACTCAGGGAGGATAATTCTCTTTATTCTCCCTCTTGGTCCTTTTCTAATTAAACTAAAACAGCACCCTTTGTTTCCTCTGCAAGTAGGACCAGTCTCTCTTCAGTTACTTTATCTAAATTGCTCATAAATTTGAAGGATTTTATCAGTTTTTTTCCTGAGGAGACAATCACACTTTCTCCATTCCCCCCACAGAACTAAAGTCCCTTACTCCTCATACTCTTTCAGTGAATGTCCTCTGTATCCTTTCCAATATCTTGAAGGATCCTTCCTGACTTTTCCCTCATGCAAGACTCCATTTGACCTTCCAACCAGTGAGCCATTGCACACAAAGATCTGTTATTGTGCCGTGCAGAGTAGTAAAACACTAAGTGGAGGAAAATGATGAAAGTGAATGAGAAGTTAGTCAGAGATGCGACATTAATTTCTCCCAAGTATAAACTACCCAATTATGGGCTGCAATTATATACAAGGACAATACAAGATGCCCTCCTGCCCAGTATTCATTCACTGCCTGCTCTCAGATGAACAAGAGTTGGAGCCAGTTACATTCCATTGTCTGTTGTGCACTGTATCTCGCAGTTATATCTCCTTATTGCATAGAAAGGCTTCTGAAGCAGGGTCTTGGCCCAAAACGTCAACTGTTCATTCATTTCCATGGATGCTGCCTGACCAGCTGAGTCCCTCCAGAACTTCGGGTGTGTTGCTTTGGATTTCCAGCATCTGCGTCACCTGCGTCCAAATCTGTTTGAACAATGGGCCTTGCAATGTTTGCTAAACTCCAGTGTAAACCCATTCATTTAAGGAGATAATTACGTAACTTAAATCTCCCCTACCTAGCACCTGTTATTATTTTTAAAAATCCACTCACTGCCAATAAAAATGAAATAAACTACCAGCTAGTGTTTGGGGATTTCTTGACCACAGAAATCATGGCCAATCTCTCAGATTCCAATCCTTTCACGTTTTAGTTCTTGTGCTCTGATGTTTCTCCTTCCATGTTAGCTCTGCTTATTGCCAAGAGGTGCAGTAAGTGGGGCTACTCTCTCAAATTCCAGCAAGCCAGTTGACTCTTGACCTCTGGTGCTGTCAGAGTGAAGTTTGCACATTTGTCCCATATCTATGTGGGTTTCACCCAGGTGCTTTCATTTCTCCTATATCATATGCTAGTTGGTAATTTAATTGACCACTGTATATAACCCCTTGTGTTGCTATATGATGGTAGAGTTTGGGATGAGTTAACAGGCACGTAAGGGAAAAAAGGTGGGAATGTCAAACACGAGGAAATCTGCAGATGCTGGAAATTCAAACAGCAACACTCACTATCTTTCCTTTCGGTTAGTCCTGATGAAGGGTCTCAGCCCGAAATGTCAACATCGCTTCTCCCTATAGATGCTGCCTAGCCTGCTGTGTTCTACCAGCATTTTGGGAATGTCAAAATCAAGTTTACTGTCATATGCACAAGTACATGTATGTATACAATAGATGCAATGAAAACCTACTTATTGCCCGTTGTGCCACTGGCATTTAGGGCAGCAATGAATGTCCTCTATCTCAATCTGTCCTTGGCCATTTTCTCATTATGCCCCAGGTGTGGTTCAGGGTCTTCAGTTGCACACAAATACAGAAGGATTCTTCATTGCTGTTTCTGTAACCACCTTTTTGGCCAGTTCAGGTTGTTGGCCCTGAGCTGAACCCCTGAATCTGGAGGACCAGCAGTCCACTCTTAGTCTGGCCTCTACCCTTTGATCTATTTGTCATGGGTGACCCTACCGGGAGCCAAAGCTCAAGGCCCTGACTCCAGCCAACATAGGTCTCAGGGTTATTGAGGCACGCAAGCCTCCAAACCCTACGACAAGGTTGTGGTCCTCTTAGAGGAATGAAACAAACTTATTTGCAGCAGTATCACAGGCACACAGCATCAGAGGCACAACATTTCCAAGAAAAACATAAATTAAGCATATATCATACAAAATGCCCCTCTGCTGACTGGTCCTGTGGCTCCTCCCACAGATCCCTGGATAAAGGTGATTGTGTCACTGCTCCTCCCACAGTCCAGGGCAGTCATCCGGCATGGACGTGCTCCGTTTTACTGCTAATAAAAGCCTTTCAGTATTTACTCTACTTCCATTCTTTTGGAGTTGTTGATAGTGCATCAGTCATGATGTTGCTTTACTGAAGTAATGATTAGGGTTGAGCTAGTTGATTTGAGAATGGAAAGCTTGAAGGGAAGTAGCTGTTCTTGAACATGGTAGTATGGGACTTCAGATTTCTGTACCTCCTGCCCAATGGTAGCTGCAAGAAGGTGTCATGGCCCAGATGCCGGGAATCTATATTGATGGATGTAAGTGCCGAATGGAATTGTTTTGAGATTCGTCACAGACTCAGTGGCTGAATGGCCTCCTTCTATCATGCAAAGAACTACATGAAACCAAGGGAGACCAATGGGTGATTAGCATATTCTTTTCTACTAAGCATTCAGATGGATTCACGTAAGAGTTCCTGCTTTATAAATAATGCCTTAGTAATGTATTACTGAACATTCATTAGGCAAATAAAAAACACCTTCCATCGCTGAAGATCTTTCATTGATAGAGCTTGATGCCTTGTATTTGCTTTGAACCAATAGAAACAGCAAAACTCTCCATGGGCCTATTCAATGTTTGTTTACGTTCAACCTTTCTCCAATCTGACAATACAAGCAACTTAGACTTCCATTCATCATATTTTAAGAATGCTCCATATGCTTTCATGATATAGTGATGGAGTATTGACCAATCCCATTTGGTTGAGGAATGGGCTATTGGTACAGTATTGCAAGTGCCCCTGATGGTAAATACTAATATGTGATATGACTGACAGTGCATTCATAGTTATGTCAACCTTATTGCATTTTATGGAGATTATAAGTTGCGATCTTGACTTAATTTTTGTTCAATAATTAGCAACTCTCAATTTTTCCAGTCATTAGTGTAAAGCAAGAGAGCACGGCCCAACCGAACAAAATTTAAACTCTTAGCTTTGTGCCGTTGGAATTTACTAGCCAAGTAAAAGGTGACCCTCAAATCAGCACAGGCTTCTGCTTGTATGGCTTAAGACCATAAGACATAGGAGCAGAATTAGGCCATTCAGCCCATCGAGTTTGCTCTGCCATTCGTGGCTGATCCTGCATCCCACTCAACCCCATACACCTGCTTTCTCGGTGTATCCTTTGATGCCCTGACCAATCAGGAAATGATCACTTTCTGCCTTGTATACCCATGGACTTGGCCTCCACCATAGTCTGTGGCAGAGCATTCCACAGATTCATTACTCTCTCGCTAAATAAAAACCTCCTTACCTCTGTTCTAAAAGATTCCCCCCCCCCCAATTCTGAGGCTGTGCCCTCTAGTTCTGGATACCCCCACCATAGAAAACATTCTCTCCACATCCACCTTACCTAGTCCATTCAACATTCGGTAGGTTTCAATGTGATCTCCCCACATTCTTCTAAGTTCCAGTGAGTACAAGCCCAAAGCTGCCAAACGTACTCATATGTTAACCTCTTCAATCCTGGAATCATCCTTGTAAACCTCCTCTGGATGCTCTCCAATGATATTGCATCCTTTCTGAGATATGAGGCCCAAAACTGTTGACAATTCTCCAAGTGAGGCCTGACTAGAGTCTTATAAAGCTCAGTAATATCTCCTTGCTTTTATATTCTATTCTCCTTGAAATAAATGCCAACATTGCATTTGCTTTCTTTACCACAGACTCAACCTGTAAATTAGCCTGGAGTCTTGGACGAGGACTCCTAAATCCAGCTGCACCTCTGATGTTTGAGCCTGGTCCCCATTCAGATAATAGTCCACACTACTGTTCCTTTTACCAAAATGTATTATTGTGCATTTCCCAACACTGTATTCCATCTGCCACTTTTTTGCCCATTCTTCCAACTTATCCAAGTCGTGCTGCAACCACATTGTTTCCTCAGCACTACCTACCTCTCCACCTATCTTTGTATCATTCACGAACTTTGCCACAAAGCCATCAATTCCATTATCTAAATCACTGACAAACAATGTGAAAAGTAATGGTCCCAATACTGATCCCCTGAGGAACACCACTAGTCACTGGCAGCCAACCAGTAAAGGCCCCTTTTATTCCCACTCTCTGCTTTCTGCCTATCAACCATTCTTCTGTCCATAACAGTATCTTTCCTGTAATGCCACATGACTTTATCTTGTTAAGTAGCCTCATGTGTGGCACCTTATCACATGCCTTCTGAAAATCCAAGTAAATAACATCCACTGCCTCTCCTTTGTCCACCCTGCTTGTTACTTCCTTGAAGAATTCTAACAGATTTGTCAGGCAAGATTTCCTTTTACAGAAACAATGCCTACTTTGACTTATTTTATCATTGGTCTCCAAGTACCCCAAAACATTATCCTTAATAATAGACTCCAACACTTTTCCAACCACTGAGGTTAGGCTGACTGGCCTATAACTTACTTTCTTTTACCTTCCTCCCTTCTTAAAGAGAGGAGAAGTATTTGCGGTCTTCCAGTCCTCCAGGACCATGCCAGAATCAAGTGAAAGATCATGACCAATGCATCCATTAACTCTTCAGAGACCTCTCTCAGGACTCTAGGATGTAGTCCACCTGGTCCAGGTGACTTATTCACCTTAAGACCTTTGAGTTTGCCCAGCAATTTTTCCTTTGTAATAGCAATGTCACTCACTCCTGCTCCCTGATACTTGCGGACCTCTGGCACACTGGTAGTGTCTTCCACAGTGAATACTGATACAAAGTTCCCATTAAGTTCATCTGTAATTTCTTCGCCCGCCACTACTACCTCACCAGAATCATTTTTCAGTGGTCCAATATCAACCTTCACCTCCCTTTTCACCTTATATGCCCTTTCCTTGGCTTTTACGCAGTCCTTAACTTCCCTTGTCAACCATGGTTGCCTAGCCCTGCTATTTGAGAACAACCTCTTCTGTGGGACATATCTACCCCGAACTGAGTGAGCTATCTCTGCTCTGATGTCATCACCACCAGTACCCTCCTCCAATCCACATGGGCAAGCTCCTCTCTCATGCCCTTTATTCCATTGAAATACTGATACATGTGTCTTATTCTTCTCCCTCTCAAATTGCAGTACGAATTTAATCATATTATGATCACTGCCTCCTAAGGGTTCCTTTACATTAAGCTCCCTAATAAGATCTGGGTTATTGCACAATACCCAATCTAAGATGGCCTTTCCTCTAGCAGGCTCAAGCACAAGCTGCTCTAAAAAGCTACCTCATAGGCATTCAACAAATTCCCTCTCTCGCGTTCTGATTTTCCCAATCCCTTTTGCATATTGAAGTCTCTCATTACAGTTGTATCATTACCCTCATTCCACGCCTTTTCCAGCTCCCTTTGTGTCCTCAACCCCACATCTTGGTTACTATTTGGAGGCCTATATATGATCCCCATAATAGTTTTTTAACCCTTGCAGGTTCTAAATAAGCATCATACCTAGGTTCTAACCTGTTTAAGTATAATCCTTAATAGATGGTTGCCAGTAATCATTTGCTTTTGTTGCATTAGACATTCTTTTACTTTTAAAGTGGCTTTTGCATCTGTCTTACTCATTACTACAGAAAAAAATCGTAGACCAAACTATTCTGAAATCCATTCCATTACAAGCAGACAAAGATCCTGTGATGGCGAATTCCCATTGATTGGACGAGGAGGATGATGTCATGAAGGACAAATTTTTTGGTTCATTGAAACTTTGGGTAGAATGTGCATTTCTGTTGATTCCCAAGAACCTAAATTGGTTGCTCCTGTTCTCCACACACGTCTGGCCATAGGCCAGACATTTTATTAGAGGAAGGAGGCAGTGGAGTTGGGATGGGGGCACATAATCCAAGACTAGAAGCAGGGAATTAGGACAATTGTATTTGTTGATGAAACAGCATGATTGCGGATTTCAGCAGCTGATGAGTTGAGGCAAAGTTGGAGGTGGGTAGCAGTGGTCTTGCTGATAGAAAGGAATTGGATGAGAAATGCAAGATACAGTTCTGATGAGTCCTGATGAAGTGTCTCAGCCTGAAACGTTGACTGTTTATTTCTTTTCGTAGATCCTACTTGACTTGTTAAGTACCCCCAGTATTTTGAATGTGTTGCTCAAGATTCCCAGCACCTGCAGAAACTTGTGTTCATGGAGCCATTGAATGCTGAGATTATAAACAATCTGGCTGAACTCCAGGCTCTGGTCAGGAAGAGGAATAAAAACAGTGAATTCAATGAAAGACATGGCTGTGGAAGCACGTCTTGGTCAATAACTTTTCAAGGCTAGAAGAGAGAAACAAACAACTGAAAGTGAACAAGACATGAATAGGAACAGAGTCTGTGACAAGATAAAGTCTTTTCTACATACTTACCATAAGAAGTCCCACACAATGAAACAAATCCACAATTATTTATATCAATACAACATTTTTATTGTATGAACTCATTAAGTCCATAAGACCATAAACTATAGGAGCAGAATTAGGTCTGTCAGCCCATCGAGTCTTCTCTGCCATTCCGTTATGGTTAATTTATTTTCCTTCTCAATCCCGTTCTCCTACTTTCTCCCTAGAACCTTTGTCAAAAGAATTACACAAGATGGAAACGGGGCCTTAAGTCCATCAAATCCATGCCAGTTGTGAAGCACCCATTTACTCTAGACCACAGGACAGTGGATTCTTCAGCCCATGATGTCAACTCCAAGATCATTCTAATGCTTTCCTCATGCAGGAACCCTCCATTTTGCTTTTATGCATGAGCCTATCTTAAAAGTCTCTTAAATGTCCCTAATGTATCTGCCTCTACCACCACTGTTACCATAGTGTTCCATGCAACTACAGTACCACTTTCTATGTGAAAAACGTACATCTGACATCCCCACATACTTTCTTCTAATCTAATTAGAATTATACTCCTTTGTATTAGCCATTTCTGCCTGGGAAAAAGATGCTGGTTGTCACCTCTATTAATACCTCATATCATCTAAGCACTTCTATCAGTCCTACCTCTGATCCTAAATTAATCACATTCTATTGCATTTTATTAACTCCCTCTGGATTTAACTACTCATCTACACTGTGGACTGGCAATCAGCCGTGTCCAATTAACCAGCTGACCCACGTCTTTGAAACATGGAAGGAAATCAGAGCACCGAGAGGAAACCCACACAATCCACCTGAGGCCAAGAACAAACCAGAGTTTCTGGTGCTGTGAGACTGTAGTTCTACTTATTGTGCCACTGTGCACATTTTCAGATAAACTTTTATGAGACAATTTGGCCCTGACATTGAGAAAGATTTACAAAGCTATTAATAATAGTTAATAAATAAAAATGTAACATTGTGAAGACATTTTCAAAATGTAAATGAAATCTTCCAATGAAGTTTTAAGTAGTTAAATCTATCACAACCAATACAGATCACTAGAATTATTCCAGAACCATTAGATTCTACAATGGTTCCAGAGAATTGGTGAATTGCAAATGTCACTACTCCTCAAGAAGGTAAAAAGCAAAAGACAGGAAATTAGAGGCAAGGAGTGGGAATAAAGTGGGCACTTTCTGGTTGACTGCTGGTGACCACTGATATTGTGTAGGGATCGGTGTTGGGACTGTTACTTTGCACATCATATGTCAATCATTTGGTTGATGGAAATGATAACTTTGTGACCAGGCTAGGGAATGTTGTGACTGTGAGGAAAGTCACTGGAGATTCACTGCAGCTGTTGGATATAGAAGTTTTTATTCAGTAAAACAAGCAGCAGGCATCATATTCGAGACACTTATGGAAGAAGCGGTCTGCGTAACCCAATATTACATGCTAAAGATCTAAAGTAACAGCAGGGTAATTCCATAGTTACAATATATCTATAATGCTTCCTTTGAATTACATATAATTTTATCTTTACACCCACACTCCAGACACCCAAAATGAATGTTAATTCCCACTGACTCTGGGTTGCATTCATGCATATGCAGGCATCTATGATCAAGTGGAGTGTTACTTTGCTTGCAATCTGCCCCAAAATGTAGCACCAGGAAAACCATTTTTCAGAGCTGCAATTTAAGTTTAATCTTAAATCCATGTTCATGTCTGAAATTAGTACTTGATATATACCATAACTCCAGAATACGCTCTAACACAGATAATACAAAGACAGTTGGAGAGGCAGATAGTACTTAGGAAGCAGGGGGTCTACAGTAGGATTTAGATTAGAAGAATGGGCAAAGAAGTAGCAGATGGAATATAGTGTATGGTCATGCACTTTGGTAAAAGGAATAAGGGTGTAGACTATTTTCTAATCTGGGAAAAAATTCAGAAATCAGAGGTGTAAAGGGAATTGGGAGTCCTCATGCAGGATTTCCTAAGGGTTAACTTGCAGGTTGAGTCTGTGGTGAGGAAGGCAAATGCAATGTTAGTATTCATTTCGAGAGGACTAGAATATAAAAGTAAGGATATAATGCTGGGCTTTATAAGGCATTGCTCAGACTGCACTTGAAGTATTATGAACAAGAGAAAATCTGCACAAAATCTGTATGTGTTATTTGAAGTATTGTGAGCATTGATGGTCCCCTTATCTTTGAAAGGATGTGATGGCATTGAGAAGGGCCCAGAGGAACTTCACAAAAATGATTCTAGGAATGGAAGTGTTAATGTATGAAGAGCATTCAATGGATCTGGGCCTGTATTCACTGGAGTTTAGAAGAATACAGGGTGATCCTGTTGAAACCAATTGAATATTAAAAGGCCTAGACAGAGTGGATGCGGAAAGGATATTTCCTATAGTGGGGGAGTCTAGGACTAGGACTAGACACCATGGCATCAGAATAGAAGGGTACCCATTTAGAACAGAGATGAGGAGGAAGTTCTTTAGCTAGACGGTGGTGAATTTGTGAAATTCATTGCACAGTTCTGTGGAGGCCAAGTCATTGGGTATATTTAAAGCAGAGGTTGATACGTTCTTGATTAGTAAAAGCTTCAACAGTTATGGAGAAAAAGCAGGAGAATGGGATTTAGAGGGATAATAAAACAGCTATGAATAAATGGCAGAGCAGAATCAATGGGCCAAAGGGCCTAATTCTGCTTCTATGTCTATGGTCTTATAAATAATTTTAAAACTGAGACTTTTCATATTCTTAACTACCCTCATTGAAGCAGTGAAATCTCCATTGCGGTGAATAACGTTGGGCAGAACTGCTGAGAACATTTAGCAAGTTCAAGGCCTTCCACTGGGAACAACGTCAACCTCACCTGTTCTGCCAGGTTAACCAGATGGAAATGGTCAAATGTTTGGGACATCTGTGACTGGTCATTTATGGAGCCAGGCTTCAAACTTGCAATTACAGAGTTTAAATTTGAATTTAGAAAATCAGTTTAACAAGAATTCCTAATAAATAGAGGCAATTCAATTGATTTCATTTGTCCCCTGAATTCATTTTCTGTTTTTATGTTTATTGTTAACATGGTTCCTATAAAAGCCATTGTTATTAGTTTGGCACTTACACTGAGAGCAGTGCACATTCAGTGAATCAAGTTTCTTGTGGTTAACCAGACAAAGGAAGAAACTGTGGGGGTAACCCCAATTCAAGACAATGTCCTTTTCACAGTTCGGTGTGAAATGATACTCTCACCTTCGCCGTAGAGTCAAATAACATGATCCATCAGACCGCCTATTACGTCTAAGGGGAAGTGATAAGATACCCATCACTGACACACTCAACTTTGAGTGAGTTGAGGGAGGCTTAAGGTTAACCAGAAAGAAAGAACCTCTTGATAGAAGCCAACATCAAGTCAGAACTTAATATGCCACCTTGAACCCATCAAGTTCATCAACTCAAAATATCTGGTGATAATTTAGCCAAATTAATCAACAGGTGACAGATTTTCTAAGATAATTTGCAGCATCATATTGAAGAGACCATGCCTTCACACTCTTTGGTTAATGTTGGGGATCTAGCCCAATCCAAATAGCTAAAAGTATATCTTCGGGGTTTTTTTTTAGATTCCAAAATGATCTGCCTGACTCTGGAGAACACAATGGAACATCTTACGCTTCCTGAGCCTGACAGACCTCGTGACTCAACAATGATCTTAAAACATAACATGGAGCATTGAGGGAATTCACATCAACCGTTTTATGAAGTGTATTTTTATTCACATACTCTCAGTGGCCACTTTATTATTATTTATTCATTGAGATACAGCACCAAATAGGCCCATCCAGCACTTCAAGCCCTGCCACCCAATCTAACCCTGGCCTAATCATGGGACAATTAACCTACCAACCGGTACATCTTTGGGCTGTGGAGAAAAACCTCAGAACCCATTGGAAACCCATGCAGTCATGGGGAGAATGTACAAACTCCTTACAGACAGCAGTGGGAATTCAACCTGGGCGCTGGTATTGTAAAATATTGTGCTAACCACTATACCATGTTCCTGTTCCTAATAAAGTGCCACAAAGTGTATGTTTGTGGTCTTCTGCTGCTATAGTCCGTCCGAGTCCCACCGACCTGCACTCAGCCCATAACCTTCCATTCCTTTCCTGTCCATATAGCTATCTAATTTTTTTTAATGACAATTTTTTTATATCCCCAGTTACATTACAGCATGCACAGGGTAATCCTGTTAGGAAAAATAGAATTTCCAATTCTTATAGAGCAGCTCTAGACTTATGATACTCCAAAACAAATAAGCAATTCTGAAGCTTAGACATTGTTCATTGCCAACATTCAAGCAGTCCACAACAAAGAGAAACT
The DNA here is from genome assembly GCF_030144855.1 of Hypanus sabinus. Taxonomy (NCBI): domain Eukaryota; kingdom Metazoa; phylum Chordata; class Chondrichthyes; order Myliobatiformes; family Dasyatidae; genus Hypanus; species Hypanus sabinus. Next base: position 129,388,754 of record NC_082707.1, read on the forward strand.
GATCAGACAATCTATTTTAGTCATATTATTTGAGGAATAATTATTTGAACAACTTCCCTGCCATTTCAAAATGTGCCATGTGCCTGGCTACCTGGGAGGACATGAATGCATTTCTGAAAGATGGCATCACAGGCAGTAAAATATCTCATGCACTGAGAAGTCATCTGCACTTCAGTAATCAAGTCTCCAGTATGGGCATTGATTCCAGAGTAAATCAGATACCTAGGGTCTTCACACCCAGTGCAAACTTGCTGTACGAATGTGTAGTGCCTCAGCAATTTTAAGCTTATCCCAGTCTAAATGAGAGACACTAGTTTTCAAATGGTTAAACTTCCAACCCACTCATTAATGCTAACAGAAAGATATAAAAACATACAGATCATTATCAATTTTAACAATGAAAGAAAATATTGCTATGGTGAGTAACATGGTAAAATAATTATTGGGAAAATTTGTGTGCAGTTTTGAACTAACATCTAGAAAGCTAATTCCAAATTGTTTGAAGGCAGTGATTTTGCTGTGCCTGTTGAAACTAATTATATTGGTGAAAAGAATATCTTTCTTTCTTTATATCTAGTACTACCAGGTCCTTCAGAAGTACACCAATAAACTACATATACTGCATTCTAACAAGTTCAGGCTGTCTTGTCATATCATTTATTTCATCAGAATATTCCATCATCTTCTGGGTAATTGCTATTTTCCATTATCAAAATATAAGTGCCAGGATAATGCAACAAAAAAAATATGCTGGAAAAGCTTCATCTGGAATCATTGTGACGCTGACACAGATTTTCTCTAAATACAGATGCTCCAGCTGAATATTGGAACTAACCGGGCATCTTATTTATATTATAGGCAACCAAAGAGCCAATGCTCAGATTTCAGCTGTTCTGATCAGGCCTGTTTCACTGCTCGTACGTGTGTAATAGCTATGCAGCAATTCTTTCTGTAGCATCTCCGAAGTGAATAGCTTCATCAGTTCTTGGGTTAGTTCATTGGTCTTTTATTCAGGTTTCAGCAACAGAAACAGGAAATGCTATAAATGTTCAGCAGATCAGGCTGCATCTGCGGGAAGAGAACCTTGATTAATGTTGCAGACGGAATACCTTTTGTCAGAACTGAAAAGGAGACAGCAGCAGCTTCAGGACAAAATGGGAAGGAGAGACAAGAAGCACATCAAGATGCAGAGAGAGTGAAGTGGGTGGGGGAAGGATGGATGCCTTTGACAGGGTCAAACTGAGGTGAATGGAGATAAACTATGAATAAGGTTACCTGGTCTTTGACTGAATGGGACATTTAGAAAGTAAGAATGTAGAAGAATATAGGAGTTACAAAAAATTTTTTAAAACACAGAAAAGGGAAAAAACATACAAGTCAGCCAGTTTCACAGATGAATGATGGATACAGGCAGAAATCGAGCAACCTTAATTTGTAGAATTCATTGTGAAGCCCAGAAGGCTGGTATGTTCCTATATGGAAGATATTCCTCAGGCACGTGTTGGGCCTGATTGTAGCAATACAGGAGGGCGCAGGTAGCTCAGAATGGGTGTGGAGAATTAAAGTGGTGAGCAATAGGAAACTCATTTGGACTCAACATAGGCTCTTTACAAAGCGATTATCTTATCTTCATGAGGTTTCTCATGTGAATACAGAATACAGTATACTACATTGAAAGAAGTGTAAGTATATCACTGCTTTATCTGGAAAAACAACCAGTGTCCCTCAATAGTGGGAAGGGAAGAGGTGAAAGATCAAGTGTTGCATCACCTGCAGTTGCATCAGAAAGTGCCATAAAAAAAGTAATTGTTGGTGGAAATGATAGAGTGGACCAGGGTTTCATTTCATTTTAAAATCTTTTTTATTAATTATTATTGAAGATTAACAAAAAAGATACATTAAGTCAATATGTAATTATGTATAATAAATAATTAAATTAGCAAATAATTGATTAACAAAGCTAAGCAATATATCAATAATAATAAGAAAAAATAAAGTGTTAAGAATATTTTTTTGAAAGAAAAAGAAGGAAAAAGAAAGAACCCCTACCGACTTTAAAAAAACCCTACTAACTGAAAAAAAAAACAAAAAAAAGCACCATTGGGAGCACAACATCACACAAGCTTCCATTAAAAAAAATCATCAATCTGCCAACTCAAATCCATTTAAAGAAAAATCAGAAGGAAACCATATTAATTAGCTCAAATCAGAAGATAGTAGCGGGCGAATGAACCCCACCTTTTCTCAAAATCAAATCGAGGATCAAATGTTCGACTTCTGATTTTCCCCAAACTAAGACATAGCATCACCTGAGAAAACCATTGTAGGAGCAGAAACATCTTTCCATTTCAACAAGACAGCCTTTCTGGCCAATAATGTAAGAAATATAATTACATGTTGGTCTAGTGGAGAAATACCATGAATATATTGAGGGATTATACCAAATAAAACTGTCAATTTATTAGGTTGTAACTTAATTTTTAAAACTTTAGAAATTGTTGAGAAAATAGACTTCCAAACATGTTTCAGTGCAGAACATGACCAAAACATATGTGCTAATGTGGCTGTCTCGGTTTTACATCTGTCACACTATCAACATTAGGAAACATTTTAGACAATCTCTCCTTTGTCAAATAGTAACGATGTACAATTTTAAAATGAATTAAAGAGTGATTGGCACAAATCGAAGAAGAGTTAACCAACTTCAAAATCCACAACCAATCTTCTGTTATCAGAGTCATGTTAAGCTCTCTCTCTCCCAATCTTGCTTAATCTTAAGTGAAGGGTAATTGTGCTGTTGTAACAATAAATTATAATATTCCCAATAAAACCCTTCACTAAAGGATTCATTTTAAAAATAGTATCTAACAGGTCAGAACCCTGTATATATGGAAAGTTACTTAAGTATTTTTGTAAGAAGTGTCTGACATGAAGATATTGCAGGTAATGTGAATACGAGAGAGAGCATTTAGTTACTAATTTCTCAAAAGACGTCAATCGACCGTCTTGGAACAGATCCGTGATGGAATAAACTCCTTTATTCTTTATTCTCCTTTAGTCCTCCAAAGAAGAAAGGTAGGATCACTTAATGAAGGATTAAATAAATAATTTTGATAAATAAAACTAAAAATTTTAAATTTTTTGAGATTAAAAAATTACAAAACTGGAACCAAGTTCATAACGACTGTTTAATCACAGGATATAAATTTAAATTAGTAATTTTGCCAGTTGTACAGGTAGAGAAGCTTCTAATAATGAGGTTAAGTGAAACTGTTTCACAGCATTCAATTCCAAATCAGCCCAAGGCGGTCGTTCATTTCTGTCAGCCCAATATAACCAAAAACACATAGAACGTATATTAACAGCCCAATAATACATTCTTAAATTAGGCAAAGTAAGACCTCCAGCTCTTTTTTAATTTTTGTAAATAATATTTACCAATTCTTGGTCTTTTATTATTCCAAACAAAAGATGAAATAATAGAGTCAACCCGATTGAAAAACTTCTTAGTTAAAAAAATAGAGATATTTTGAAATATATATATATAAAAATTTTGGTAAAATCATCATTTTAACTACATGAATTTGGCTGGCTAACGAAAATGTAAGTGGATTCCATCTACAAAATAATTGCTTCATAAAATCCACTAAAGGAACCAAATTAGCTTTATAAAGGTCTTTATGATTTTTAGTAATAATACCTAAGTATTTAAATGAGTGCGTAACTCTAAAAGGAATGTCATCATATATAGAAGCAGAATCATTTAGGGGAAATAATTCACTTTTATGAAGGTTTAGTTTATATCCCGAAAACTTTCCAAAATTGTTTAATAGTTTCAATGTACAATGTACTGTGTATGGTAATCAAAATGACTTCTTTGGTTTGCTAGAGTAGGAATGCTTTTATGTTTGATAAGTTTCTCTCACAGTTGTTTAGCTTTGGACTTGCTGATATGGGATTGTATTCATTTGTTAACCAATGGGGAATGTTATTTTGTCTTGTGAGGCTGGGAGCTTGGGGGGTTTTCAGAGGAGGCGGGAAGGGTACGCCGAGGAAGGTTGACGTGCGCTGTACTGCTCGGTCGACCACTGGGGGTGGTCACAGGTGCGAGGATGTGGAGGTTGGAGGAAAGTGACGAGGGGTCGAATGGTTCGATGGTTGAGCTCCAACGATGTGCACTAAACTGACTGAACTTTGATAAGTTGGCGCCTTTTTATTTTCTTTTCCTTCATATATACTGTATTGTATAGTACTCTTTTAGTTTTAGTAAAATCTTTAGTGTATTCCATAACGGTATTTGGTGTGAGTTTGATATTGTGTATGTACGCGCGGCATAAACTTGGTTCTCATGGCACCTGCGTGTACAGGAGGTGGGGTTGGTGAGTGGCTGGATCTCCTTTTCCCCTCGACATATACCAGCCTGTTGGGTAAGTGTTACATCAATAAACTAGGAATGGATTCTTCAGCATTGAAAATATAAACTAAAAGATCATCAGCATAAAGGGAGATCATATGAACAGTCCCATTTATGAGAATTCCATGAATATCTTTAGTTTCATGGAGTGCAATAGCCAAGGGTTCCAGCACCAAATTAAATAACAAAGGACTTAACGGACATCCTTGTCTCGTACCCCGTGAAAGCTGAAAAACTAGATATCAGCAATTATTAGTAATAACAGTAGCAATAGGGTTTTTATATATCATTCTAATCCACTTATTAAAATTAATACCAAAGCCAAATTTCTCTAAAACATCAAATAAGTTTTCCATTCAACTCTGTCAAATGCTTTTTCAGCATCAAGAGAGGCAACACATTGGGGAGTCTTAGAAAAGGATGAATATATAACATTTAACAGTCTCCGAACATTAGAGAAGGACTAACAGCCCTTTACAAAACCTGTTTGGTCTTGAGAGATACTTACAGCTATAATATTCTCCAGCCGATAAGCCATTATTTTTGAAAGAATTTTAGCATCCATATTTAATAATGAACTAGGTCTATATGAAGCACAGTCAGTAGAGTCTTTATCTTTATTAAGAATTAAAGAAATAGAAGCTTCATAAAATGTGGGAGTTAACTCCCCTATCAAAAAAGAATCTTTAAACATTTCCAATATATATGAAGAAAACAGTTTTTCAAATATTTTATAAAATCCTACAGAATAACCATCCAGTCCAGGAGTTTTACCAGATTGTATTGAAAAACTATCTTTCTGAATTTCGCTTTCAGTAATAGGAGCATCAAGAGTTTGTTGATCTTCAACAGAAATTCGAGGAAAATCAATCTTTTGTAAAAAGGTATTCATTTTATAAGAATCAACTGGAAAATGTGATGTATAAAGTTCAATATAAAAGTCTTGAAAATTTTTATTAATATCTTCATAATTACATGCTAAACTACCATCTTCCTTATGAATTTTTAAAATTTGTCTTTTAGCTCTAGGTGCTTTTAATTGAGATGCTAATAGCTTATTATTTTTATCTCCAAACACATAAAATTGACTTCAATTTAAGCAAATTTCTTTCAATAGGATAAGTTAATAATAAATTACATTGTGATTGGAGTTCAACTCTTTGTTTAAATAAATCAATGTTAGGAGAGATTGCATAAATATTATCCAAGTCTTTGATTTGTTTGGAAATCTTATCTAACTCTGTTTTTGTCTGTTTCTTAAGCTTAGCTGAATAGATTATCTGACCGCACAAATATGCTTTAAATGTATCCCATATAATCAATTTCAACACATCTCCCGAATTATTAAAAAGAAAAAAATCTTTTATCTGAGTCTCAATAAATCTGACAAAGTCCGGACTTTGTAATAGATTTTCTGGAAAATGCCAAGGCAAATTAGCAATAACAACATCATTCAATTCAAAAGCTAAGCTTAAAGGCGCATGAACCGAGAGAGCTATTTCTGGGGACTTTGGACAAAAATCAGGGATCAGCTATAAAGTAATCGATTCTCGAATATTTTTTGTGAACATGTGATAAGAAAGAATAATCTCTATCGTTAGGATATAAATGTCTCCAAATTTTATCTGGGAAGACAACTATCGCCCCTCAAGAGTGGGAAGGGAAGAGGTGAAAGATGAAGTGTTGCATCACCTGCAGTTGCATCAGAAAGTGCTGTAAGAAAAGTAATGGTTGGTGGAAATGATAGAGTGGACCAGGGTTTCTCTACTGGAATGGTCCCTATATAATGGTGATTGGGTTAAGATTCTAAACCAGAGAAAGGCCAATTCTATTGTCATTAGAAGCTATCTGGTAAGCGTGGGTTGTGGTAGGTTGTTTTCTGTTCAAATGTTTGATAAGTGGGAGGCCATCAAAGTGAAATATTGGAAGGACAGAATCAGAACTGTATGTCCTTGTTAGAATAAAAGGCAAGACTAACAGCTTTAGGAATGTCTTGCCTTGGACCACCTCATGTTGCCAGTGTCCTCCAGACTCTGAAGCTCCTTCTCTGATTATTACTTGATTATTTTCACCTTTGTCTTGTTTTAGTTATAAGTGCATGTGGACCTTGTTTGGTTGCTCTCATTTAAATTCCCTTTGTTACATTCATCTTTGCTCAGTCCAGAGTTTACCTATCTTGTGTGCAGTGGTTTTCAAGTCCTAGCCTGTGGCCTCTACCATCCAATCCACAAGTGAGGATTCTTTGCTCAATTCATCCTTGTCTCTGGTCTCCTCTGCACTTGGGTCCTCCTGGTTTAAGTCTCTCCCGGTACTCCACTGGTTAAAGACGCAGAACTTCACTTGAACAAACCCAGTTCAAACCCAGCCTGGCAACCCATTCCCCTACCTCACCCCTACCATTACAACAAGACTGTGCCCAAACATGGACACAACAAAGTGTGAGCATCTCCGATCAATGCTGGCCAGCTGGGAAATCATGGTAGGTAGATGTGCATATGTTCCAGCAGATCTTAACCACTCTACAGATGCTTTACTGAGACCACCCAGCTGAGCCAGCAAACCCCTGCTGCTACACCCCTCCCAACTCCTGAGTCTCCAGCCAACAAAGAGACACATTGTCCTTTTCCAGTTTCCCATGGTGGATCTGGAGCAATTTGAAGGCAACCAAGGGACATGTACAGGACTTCTCACACACTGTTCTCTGGCTTTTGAACTGCAACCCACCAAGCTCCTCCATGACCACTGCAAAATGACTTAAATCATCTCTCTCCTCTCTGCCTAAGTTCTTGCCTGAGCAACAGTGCTCTGGGAGAAGATCTCTCCAAGTTGTGCAGATATATCCCTCTGCATCGGAGAGATGAAGAACGTGTTTGACCACCCAATCAGCAGATGAGAGGCATCCAACCAACACCTCCAACCCTGTCAGAGCACCCATAGCATGGCTGACCACACAACTGAGTTCCACACCTTTGTGGGAGAGAGAGGTTGGAGTACTGAAACCCTTATAGCCATATTCCACCATGGGTTATCAGGTGAAATTAAAAATGAATTGGCAGCCAGAGACCCAGCTCAGGATCTCTAGACTCATTGATTCTTTCATCCAGATATAGGCAATCATCTCCAGGAAAGGAGGAGAGAGTTGCCAATCCCTGAGCCCCTCCAGCCTCATTGTACTTGGTGTGGTAATGCACACTCCCTAGCCCCCTTCAATGCCCTCTAGAAGAGCCAATGCAGCCAGGTAGAACCTTAGTTCCTCCAGCTGAGCAGGATCTGAGAATGAAGTGTAAGTGTTGCCTCTACTGTGGTGAGCCTGGCAATTTTTGTCCTGCCTGTCCTGAGTTGTCATGAAAAATCTAGACCAGTCCAGGGGAGAGAGGTGTATAATAGGTTCCACCATTCCTCCCAGATCTATCCCCTTCTCTTGGGACCAAAAACAACATGATCTTGGGGCCCTTTATGGATTCTGGTGCAACAGGCAATTTCATGGACCTCAATTTAGCAAAACATTTCTGAGTGTCCCTAGTCCATCTCAACCAACCAGTCATGGCCACAGCTCTGGACAGGAAACCTCCAGAGGATGCCACCTCACTGCTCTAATCTTCTACATATAGAACAGCATACCAACGTTATCCAGTTTCACCATGTTCATTCCCCTGAGTTTCCACTGATTTCAGGACAACCCTCGTTAGCTCTCCACAAACCACAAGTTAACTGGTCCACCAGTGCACTCCAAGGATGGTCTTCTTGCTGCTAGGCCACATGCTTACCCATCTCTCCCAGGTGTCTCCAGTCTCTCCTGAGCTATCCCGAGTTCTTCCTGACTATGCAAACCTGGTAGAGCTTTTCAGTAGGAAAAGGGCCACACCACTCCTATCTGATTGAATCTATGACTAAACAATTAAATTGTTGCCTGGAACCTAGAGGACAGAGAGGACTCTACTCCCTATTGGCGCCAGAAAAGGTGGCCATGGGGGAGCACATCTGCGATGACCTAGTGTCCGGTTTTATTCATCTTTCTACACCCCCTACTGGTGCAGCCACCTTCTTCATCACAAAAAAGATTGGAGGTTTCAAAAAATGTATAGATTATCATGGCCTCAATAAGATCACATACCTCTATTCTGAGACTCTGGACCTAGACTCATCTACTGTAGGAAACATCCTCACTACATCCACTCTATCTTGGCCTTTCAATATTCGGCAGGTTTCAATCAGATTCCATGACTACAGGCCCAGAGCCATCAAACACTCCTCATACGTTAACCCTTTCATTCTCGGAAACCTCTCCTGGATCCTCTCTAATGGTAGCACATCTTTTAGATAAGGGGTCAAACGTTCTCACAATATTCCAAGTGCGGTCTGATCAATGCCTTATAACGCCTCAGGACCACATTCTTGCTCTTATATTCTAGTCCTCTTGAAATGAATTTGCCTTCCTTACCACCAAGTCAACCTGCAAGTTAACCTTCAGGAAATCTTGTATGGACTCCCAAGTCCCTTTGTAGCTCTGATTTTTGATTTTTCTCCCTGTTTAGAAAATAGTCTATGCCTTTATTCCTTCTACCAAAGTGCATGCCCATACGCTCCCTTACACTATATTCCATCTGCCACTTCTTTGCCTATTCTCTCAATCTGTCCAAGTCTTTCTGTAGACTTTCTGCTTCCTCAACACTATCTGCCCTTCCATCTATCTTTGTATTGTCTGTCAACTCGATCACAAAGCTATCAATTCCATCATCATCGCCATTGACATAAAAAACGGAAAGAAGCAGTCCCAATATTGATCCCTATTGGAACACCACTAGTGACCAGCAGCCAACTAGAAAAGGCCCTTTTATCCACACTTTGCCTCCTGCCAGAGAGCCAATCTTCTATCTATGCCAGTATCTTTCCTGTAATACCATGGGCCCTTACCACCTTATTAAGGACCTCATGTATGGCACGGTGCCAAAAGCCTTCTGAAAATCCAAGTAAACAACATCCACTGACTGCCTATCCCGCCTGTTATTTCATCAAAGAACTCCAACAGATACCTCTTACCACTCTGACTGACTGCTGGCCAATTTCGCTGGACCCCAAAAGCTGAGGTGACTCTTCAAGAATTGAAGTGTCACTTCACAAAGGCTTCTGTCCTTGTTCTCCTTGACCCTGAGCTGCCATTCACTGTTGAATTAGACACCTCTGATGTTAGGGTTGGGGCTGTTCATTCACATCCTCCCCCCACCCCACCCCATCTGACCAGAAACTGCAACCCTGTGCTTTCTTCTCCCAATAGCTTTCCCCTGCACAGAGGAGTTATGGCACAGGGAATGATGAGGAGTGGAGACGTTGGCTAGAGGTGGCCAAACATCCATCCGTCGTCTGGACAAACCACAAGTACCTGGCCTATACTCAAGAGGAAAAGTGGTTAAATTCACACCAGGCTGCATGGTTTTTTTTTTATATAACCATTTTGATCTTATCATTAACTCAGAGAATGTCAAAGAACAAATGTCAAAGGCTCAGAGAATCAGAAGCTGGATGTCCTCTCCAGGCAGTTTGAACCAAAAGACCTGGTCATTGTCGTATCCTCCCAGGGTCCAGGCTGGTGGCACCATTCTGATGGGAGGTCCAGATCATCATCAGGAGAGCACAGCAGAAGGCAGACCCAGTTAGCAGCACACCACGTTGTCTTTTTGTCCCTAAATCTGTCCAATAAGATATGTTACAATGAGGGCACACATCACATATCACAGGATATCTGAGGACTGCTCAAATGGAAGAGTACATTCAGTTCTGGTGGCTGGGTATGAATTGGAATGTCAATTCCTATGTGACAGCCTGGCACATCTACGACAGGAACAAGGAGCCCAGTTCACATCCACAGGAGCTGCTACACACAGTGTCCATTTCTTCCCATCCCTGGTCCCGTACCTCCTCGGACTTCATTGCCAGTCTGCGAACATCACAAGGTAACACTGGGACTATGGTGGTGGGGGACCAGTTCTCTGAGGCTTGCCATGTTGTGCCCATACCAGGCTTCCCTCAACTTGGGAGATGGCCAAGTTGCCAACAAGCTGCAATATATGTTTAGAGTACACAGCTTTCCCCACGACGTTGTTTCTGACTGAGACTCTCAGTTTGCCTTCCAGTTCTGAAAGGCCTACTGTTGGCTTATTGACGCTGTGGTCAGTCTCTCATTCGGACTTCACCCCCCAGTACACTGGGCAGGCAGAAAGGTCCAACCAGGACCTGGAGAAGAACCTGAGGTGTCACCCATCCACCTGGAGTGATCACTTGCTCTGAACAAAGTTTGTTCAATACATTCTGTTGCTCTTCTACTGGTATGTCTCCCTTCGAGTGCCATTTTGGTTACTCCCACCCCCACCCCCATCCCACTTCTGTTCCCCAAGAAAGAGTCCGGGGCGGAAATCCTGTCTGCTAAACAGCTAGCTTGCCATTGCTGGCAAAAATGGAGGAAAGCTCAGACAGCCCTGCCGAAGGCCTCTCTGTGACAACAGTAGCAAGCCAACATCAGAGTCGGCTGCAGCCTTCGTTCCCTCCTAGTCAAAATTACCTAGCTCTCTATCAGTAACTTCCCTGTGGTTTGAGTCTCAGAAACCAGTGTCATGCTACATCAGACTATCAAAGTTCTCCATCAGATCAACCCAGTCATTTACCATCTTTAGTGGACATACACCATAAATGTCAACCCCACCTTCCACATTTGCCATCTAAAGTTCCTTCTGTGCAGTCTACTGGCGAGGTCCTGAGTTTGCCCACAGCTCTTTGCATCATTGATGATCAGCCAGCATTCACCATCCATTAGCTTCTGCATTCCTTTCTGGGTCATGTCTGCTCCAGTACTTGGTGAATTGGGAGGGATACAGTCCACACTTAGTGAAACTTTGTGGGTCTCTCCCCACCCCTGTGACATTCTGGACCTAGATCTGATCAAAAACTTCACCGTCGCCCTGGGATGTCAGGAGCCAGCCATGGAAAAGGTATGGGGATTCCTGTCATGCTTTGGTCTGACCACCTGGGGGCCCCAAAGTCCTCCAGTTCCGATACTCCAACACCCCTGATTGTTAGTTGATTGTTTCACCTGTCTTATTTTAGTTATCAGTGCACCTGTGTCTTGTTGCTTATTTAAGATTCCTCTGTTTTATTCATGTTTGCTCAGTCCTGAGTTTACCTACCCTATGTGTAGTGATTCTTGAGTCCTAGCATGTATTCTCTACTAACCAATTCACAAGTAAAGATTCTTTGTTTAGTTCCATCCTCATCTCCAGTCTCCTCTGCACTTGGGCCCACCTGGTCTAAGTCTCTCCTTGAAGACCACTGGTTAAAGAAACAGAACTTGAGCATTACAATCCTGGCAACCTCCACAGTTACAAGTGAACTTTGTTTATTGGTGGATATCGAGATCCTGATGAAGGAAAAGGAGGCCCATATAAAGTATAGGTAGTTAGGATCAATTGAGGTGATTGAAGTGTATAAGAAAATCAAGAGAAAATTGAAGAAATAAATCAAGAGGGCAAGAAGAGGACATGATTTAAACTTGGAAAAAATCAGGAGTGGCACCATTGACCCTTTGGTTAAATTTCGGTTAAACTCGGGGACCATTTATTCAGTATTTTCATATGATGTAAGCTGACCTTTTCTGAATCCTTCTCAATAACTTTATGTTCGTTTATAGAGGAGCGGAGTTAATGACAAATAGCAATTTAACCAATGAAGCAGGGCAGTCCAGCTTTTGTTTTGATTTGTTTTTATTCTGTTTTTTTCGTTAGTTTAGGATTTTTTTCCTTATAAAATCTTTTTTCTTTGAATCTTTTTCGTGTTTAGTTACTAAGAGATTAAGAGGCTTAGATTACACGTTACTCAGAGTCTGTTTATGTATATGTTAACCGTTATTAATGTAATCCCAATCTCTTTGTATCACTATCATTGTTACGATTATTGATTTGAAACAATAAAAAGATTGATAAAGAAAGAAGAGGACATGAGGTTGCTGTGGCAGACAAGGTGAAAGCGAATCCCAAGGGTTTCTATAAAGTTCAAAGTAAATGTATTATCAAAGTTAAATATATGTAACCTATACAACCCTGAGATGCATTTTCTTGCAGGTATTCACAGTAGAACAAAGCAATATAATAGATTCAATAAAAAAAACTACACACAAACACAGACTGACAACCAAAGTGCAAAAAAAAATGAACTGCAAATACTAAATAAATAATAGATAGATAAGTAAAACTAAGAACATGAGATGCAGAGTTGTTGAAAGTGAGTTGATCAGTTGAGGAAGCAGTTCATTGTTGAGATAGGTGAAGTTATCCATGCTGGTTCGGGAGCCTGATGATTAATAACTCTTCCTGAGCCTCCTGGTATGAGACATAAGGCTCCTGTACCTCTTTCCGATGGCAGCAGCAAGAAGAGAGCATGGCCTGGATGCTTGGGGTCCTTGATTGATGCTGCTTTCTTGCAGTGGTGTTCCTTGTAGATGTGCTCAATGGTGGGGAGGGCTTTTCCTGCGATGTTTTGGCTGTAACTTATTTTTGTAGGCTCTTATGTTCTTGGGGATTGGTGTTTCCATACCAGGCCATGATGCTACCAGTTACCTTTTGGCTCCACCACTCAGCTCTCAGCTGTGGCTCCAAGTAGCTGTTAGCATGTAACAAAGGCCTCACCCCGGTACTCCACTTCAACAGGTGGGCTAAACCAGGTGAGGGCAGTTGGCGGGTCTCGTACCCTGGAGAGATAGGAATACGCCTGTCATAGCATCTGAAGTCAGTTCTGGTGGGCTGGGTGGCAGTACTATCCAATGGCCAGGAAGGCAATTTTGCAACATGTTGTGGAGACGGAAGGGCATGATGAGGCACAGAAAAAGTCATGGTCATCCACTGCAAACAAGAAAGACCCCAATTTGTGATGACTACTTATATCACTGGGCCTGGACTTCTGAGGTCAGGAGAGTGGAGCTGCCCCAGTGCAATGACTTTTCCACTTTAAAGACTCTGCCACACAGTTCTGTCATTGTAAGAGGTTAGAATACGACGGGTATCCAATCTAGTGGATTAGCACAGGTCTTCGGTACTTGGCTATGTACACTGTCTGGGCCGGATGCTTTCCATGGGTTCACCCTTCTTAAGGATGCTCTCATGTTGGCCTCAGAGACTAGGGTCATTGGGGGCTGTGGGACTCCATGAAGGTATCTCCATGTTCTGTTGGCCAAAGTGATCATAAAAGGCATTGAGCTCATCTGGGAGCAAAATCTTGTGCCATATACAGCTTGATGCTTGGTTTAGCTTTGTAGGAGGTACCCCACCACAGCTGTCGAGCATCCTTCTGGGATTCAAATTTGGTCCGGAATTGTCACTTAGCATTTGAGATTGCTTTCTAGAGGTCTTTCCTTGGTCGCCAGACCTGAAAACTATTGAGCCAGCCCTCAGCAGATTATGGATATCTTAGTTCATCCAGGGCTTCTGGTTGGGGAAGACAAAGATTTTGTGGAGGTGTACTCATCCACTAGTGTCTTAAGAATGTGCCAGCCCTGCACATTCATTCAGTTTTGAGACCTGCCTACAAAATCTCTTTATGTATTGCCAGTGCCATCTTGAAAGAGCAAAAGGATGGCAATTGGTCCTCTTGAAGATCAGTGGGGTATCTATGGATGGAGCAGAAAGGAGAACTGGGAGATCTTCGTATTTTGCATCTGTATTTACACAGGGTCCATAAAAATGCAGCCAAATGGTGATGTCATGGATTATATCCAGATTGCAGAGGAGGATGTGCTTGCAGTCCAGAGGCAAATTAGGATGGATAAATCCCCAAGATTTAACATGGTGTCTCCTTGTACCTTAAGGGCCCTGGCAGATCCTTAGCCATAGGCAAGGTGTTGAAGGACTGGGTCATATCCAATATTGTTCCATTGTTCAAGGCTTTCAAGAATAAGATGGGAATTTATAGGCCAGTGAGCCTGATATCATTTGTGGGTAAATCATTGAAAGGACTTTCATTGAAAGGTCAGGGCATATAAGCATTAGGATAGGAAGGGCCTGATTAGGGATCATCAATATGACTTTATGCATAGTATGTCATGTCTAACCCATCTCAGTTTTTCAAGGTTATCAAGAAGAAAATTTTGTTTATATTCTCTTCAGCAAGGCATTTGATGTGGAAGATTGGTTCAGGTTAGTTCAGATGAAATGTCAATTGGATTCAACATTATCCTAGCTGGTGAAGCCAGAGAATTTAAGTAGATGGTTGGTTGTATTTGTCTGGTGCTCAGTTTGTTTATCAACTACTTTAGTGATTTAGATGATAATTGGATTAGACCTTGACTTAACAGAAGCCAGAGAGGTATTAGATTGTTGCCCAACTAGAGGCCTGGGACAAGCAGTGTGCCCCATGGATTGGTCTGCATCTGTTGTTTGTCATTTATGTTAATGATTTGGATAATTATGTGGTAAATTAGATCAGCAAATTTGCAAATAACACCAAGATTAGTAGCAACTGCAGATAATGAAGAAATCTATCAAAGTTTGCAGTGGGATCTGGACCAGCTGAAAAAATGGCAGATGGAATTTAATGCACAGTGAAATATTGCACTTTGGGAGGACAAACCAGGATAGAACTAGTGAATAGCAGGGCACTGAACAGTGCAGCAGAACAGTGGGATCCGGGAATTCAGATCCTAATTCCTTGAAAGTGGTGTCACAGGTAGATAGGGTCATAAAGAAAGCTTTTATGACACTGGACTTCAAAAATCAGAGTATAGAGTACAGAAGTTGGGATGTTATGTTGAAGTTGTATGGAGGGACCAAATTTGGAGTACTGTACTGTGTGCAATTGTGGTCACCCACCTACAGGAGAGATATCAAGATAAGCTTTAAAGAGTGCAGAGAAAAATGCAAAGGATGCTAGGAACTTTAGGGCCTGAGTTATAGGAAAACTATAATGCTGTTACTAATGTGGAACAGCTGAAATAATAAGACATATAGACAAGCATCATCAAATCCTGCTGCATTAATTGAGCCAAGTGTACAGTAGCAGGCTTGATCAGTGTTTCTGCAATCTGATAGCTCTAAACCTTGGTAGAGCACAAGCAAATTACTACAGATGTTGTAAAGTAAGAAAGCCAGGCATTAAGAGGTTTAGAATAACAATTATAACCCACTGTAAATTAAAAATCCAAATCATAGCAACTGAATGTAGACAGCAGTGGCAGTGTGCAGGACACATATACTAAAGTGACTTTCAGACAAGTTTGGTATAGAATTTTTAAATACACAGCAAGTCACTCAAGAAATGCAAAGTATGACCTATGAATCTTCAACTGGGGAGAGTTAAAATTCTAAAATTTCCAGTACTGGCCATTTTGTTTTAAATTATCCTTGCTTTTGGATCTGACACTGTCCATTTTATAATCAAATAAACAGTACCAATGAGAGAGATTTGTGTCCCTAGTAAAAAGATCAGAAACACGAGATGTACAAAACTCTCAGTAACTATGTACATTCTTTATTTAAAAGCAGTACATAAGAAAAATGTAATTTACATCCTTACATTTAATAACAAAAGTAAAAAAGAAACTGGATCCATTGCTAGAGAAATCTAAAAAGTAAATGAGTAACTTTCTTCTGTAAGTGACAAGTTAAATGAATGCAGCTCATTAAAGGTAACAATTTCAGTTAACAAATTTATGATGTGCATTTTTAGACTTTTTTTCCCCTTTGCATCAACTTTCACCCATTCAGATCCACATCAACAAGTTTAATCTGTACTCTCAACAGAAGGTGATCGTGTACGTGACCTTCTATGGTCTCCAGAGGTCATTGACAAATGACCTCCCTGCTCCTTAGCAGGAGCAGGTGATCTGCTATCAGAATGGGACCTGCTGTGGCTGTGGCTCCGGCTTCTACTCCGGCTCCTGCTCCTGGAACGACTATAGGACCTGCGGCCCCTGGAGTGAGATCTGGAAGAACTTCGACTACGAGAACGAGACCTACTACGAGACCTGAAAAAAAGTAGAGTACACTTGAATGGTTAAAGCAAAATTTTATTTTACAACTCAGTTTAGATACAGGCCTACAAAAAGTTTAAGTTTTATCCAGTTAACATCAACCAATATGTTCCTGAATTGGTACTGATCTACCCAAGTGTCAACTGCTTACACCAAAATATACATATTTGATCACTCCAGCCAAAGGATCCTGTTGTCTCTAAGTTTACCAATATTCAAAAGCTATTCTATTTTATAGATCTTCTTAATTAAAATCCAATACACAATACAGCAAGGTACTACAAGCTCACAGAATTACAGAAGGGTAAACCAGTTAACAGGTTTTCAGCTCCAAAGCCTTATCAGCTCTAAGCAAGAGCAATTTGGTTTATCCCAAACATTGATCCTCTCCCAACTCTATAAATTATATTCTTTCCTTTCAGATGTTTATCCAATTCCCCTTTGAACACTACAATGGCAATGTATTTCAGACCATAACCACTCATTATATGTTTTTCCCACTATTTCACTTTGATTCTTCAGCTTCTCCCTTTCTTCACTATTTCTCTTTTACTCCTCCTTCAGTTTTGTTTTATGGCCCCCAATTTCTTGACCAATGGGAACCGTCCAACTCCAACAAATAACTCTCAGATCTTCTTACAATCTCCACATTCCACTTAAGTGAATTTCCCTTTTAATGACACAAAATGCTGGAAGAACTCAACAGGCCAGGCAGCATCCATGTAAAAAAAGTAGATCCGACATTTCAGGCTGAAACCCTTCAGCACAACTGGAGAAAAGCAGCCGAGGAGTAGATCTGAAAGGTGGGGGGAGGGAAGAGAGGAATGCCAGGCGATAGGTGAAACTTGCGGGGCAGGGATGAAGCAAGTTGGTTTGTGAAAGAGGCAAAAGGCCAAGGAAGAAAGAAGATGGGGGAGGAGCACCAGAGGGAGGCGATGGATGGACAAGGAGGTAAAATGAGACAGGGACAAGGGGATGGGAAATGGTGAAGGCGGGTGTGGTGGAGGCATGGAAACTACCCAAACGGAATACAAGATGTTCCACCCTAAGTGTGGTCTTATTCCTACAGTGGAGGAGGACATGGATGGACATATCGGAATGGGAATGGGAAGTGGAATTGAAATGGGTGGCCACTGGGAGATCCCACTTGTTCTGGCGGATGGAGTATAGATGCTCGGTGAAGCCCTCTCCCAATCTACGTCAGGTTTCACCAATATACATCATGCCACACTGGGAGCACCGAACATAGATATGACCCCAACAGACTCAGAGGTGAAGTGTCACCTCACCTGGAAGGACTGCTTAGGGCCCTGAATAGTAGTGAGCGAGGAGGTACAGGGGCAGGTAAAGTATTTGTTCCACTTGCAAGGATAAGTGCCGGGAGGGAGAACAGTGAGGGGACGAATGGACAAGTGAGTCGCATAGGGCGCGATCCCTGCAGAAAGTGGGGGTGGGGGAGGGCGAAGGAAAGACGTGTTTGGTGGTGGGATCCAGTTAAAGGTGGCAGGAGTATCAGAGGATTATGTGGTGGGACGCCAAGGCTCGTGGGGCGGTAGGTGAGGACAAGAGGAACCATATCCCTGGTAGCATGGTGGGAGGATGTGTGAGAGCAAACATGTCTGAAATGGAAAAGATGCAGTTGAGGGCAGCATTGATGGTGGAAGAAGGGAAGTTACAAGTAGCTTCCCTTTCTCAATCTCACTGCCTCTGTATCTCTGAAGACAGCTTATCCACCACTGTCTATTAAAAACCAATGGACTCTCACAGCTACCTGGATTATACCTTGTCCCACCCTGTTACTTGTAAAACGCCATCCCCTTCTCTCAATCCCTTCATCTCTGCTGCGTCTGCTCTTAGGATGATGCTTTTCATTCTAGAACAAAGGAGATGTCCTCCTTTTTCAAAGAAAGGGGCTTTGCTTCCTCCACCATCCGAGACCCAACAGACTGGGAGAGCGCTTCACCGAGCATTTACGTTCCGTCCGCCAGAACGAGTGGGATCTCCCAGTGGCCACTCACCCCCCCTTCACCTTTTGCTATCCCCCTGTCCCACTCTCATGTTACCTCCTTGCCCGCCCATCACCTCCCTCTGGTGCTCCTTCCCCACCCCCCCACCTCCTTTCTTCTTTCTTACATGGCCTTCTATCTTCCACCAATCAACTTCCTAGTTCTTTGCTTCATCCATCCCCCTCCAAGTTTCATTCTTTGCTTGGCGTTTCTCTCTTCCCTTCCCCCACCTTTCACATTTACTCAGCTGCTTTTCCCCAGTCCTGCCTGAAACATCGACTGTACTTTTTTTCCATAGATGCTGCCTGGCCTGCTGAGTTCTTCCAGCATTTTCTGTGTGTTGCTCAGATTTCCATCATCTACAGATTGTCTGCTTGTTTTCTTTCTAAATGAAATAATTTTGTTTAATCTTTTTCTAACCTTGTCCAAAGACCTCACATCTTTGAAGCATGGCACCCAAAGCTAGACATAATACTCCATATGCACTTACTCCAGTTCATCAAGTGGTCTTTGTAAACGTACTCCATGCGTCTATTTATGTTCTTAGGATAACTACAGTTGGGGACAGATGCTCACCCCAACTCTGCAGACTACAGGTTTGTAAAGAGGATATTATCCTAGTTCATCCCCAGTAACTACAGAACAGAGGCCTCTCCGATCTATGGACTGTTCCCAGCGACATATCAGGTACTAATGGAAGGTTTTTAACTGAGTCTTTGGTCTACCTGAAACTCATTGGCAAGATGCCAGTACAGGAATGCTGCAGTCTGGCACAGTCCAGGCTACAGAAGTGTGTGCTGATGGATGCACTGAAACTTGATGTAGCCAATACTAAGCCTTTATATTGATATTTTTTTTTGTATTTGATTTCTTCCCCCTCCCCCAACCCTTTATGGGTGGTGTGCATGTGTATTTTTCCCTCAATCTCCAGTCTTCTATCAGAGGCCTGGGAACTTGAGGGTTCAGTGCAGTATCTTTGCTTTTCTTAGTAGAGCACTCTTCTGAACCTAGATCTCAGATGTTGTTCCTGGGATTTGTTGGAGCCACTCTCCCAGTCCATGTGTCACAGCTTCAAGTACTCATATCAACCGTGGGATCACTCTGGCTTTAACCTTCCACATCCTTTCTATCTGCTCTTAAGTGCCCTGGTATTTCTCCAGTTTCTCATATTCTTTCTTCCTGATGTTACTGTCATTCGGGATTAGATCATAAGACATAGGAGCAGAATTAGGCCACCTGATCCATCAAGTCTGCTCTGCCATTTAATCATGGCTGATCTTTTCTTCTCCCTCTTCAGCCCTACTGCTCAGCCTTCTCCCTGTAACCTCTGATGCTGTGGCCAATCAAGAACCTATCAAGCTCTGCCTTAAATAACCCCAATGACCTGGTCTCCACAGCTGACTGTGGTAATAAATTCCACAAATTCACTGCCCTCTGCCTGAAGAAATTCCTTTGCATCTCTATTTTAAATGGACGCCCCTCTATCCTGAGACTGTATCCTCTCGTCCTTGACTCCCCCACCATGGAAGATATCCTTTCCATGATGTCTCTGTCTAGGTCTTTCAACATTCAAAATATTTCAAGAGATCCCCCTCCCCCCGCCCCCATCCTAAATTCCAGCAAGTACAGACCCAAAGCTATCAAACATTCCTCGTAAGGTAACCCATTCATTCCCGGAATCATCTTGTGAACCTCCTTTGAATCTTCTGCAATATCAGCACACTGCCTCACCAGTGTCTTATAAACTGTCAGCATCACATCACTGCTCTTGTATCCTATACCTCTTGAAATGAATGCTAACATTGCAAGTGCCTTCCTCACCACTGACTCTACCTGCAAGTTAACCTTTAGGTTGTTTTGCACAAGGACTCCCAAGTCCCTTTGCATTGCAGTTTTTTGGATTTTCTCCCCAGTTAGAAATAATTTGCACATTTATTTCTACTACCAAAGTGCATTACCATGCATTTTCCAACATTGTATTTCATTTTTTACTCTCTGCCCGTTCTCCGAATCTGTCTTTCTGCAGCCTGTTTCCTCAACACTACCTGCCCGTCCACCAATCTTCATATCATCTGCAAACTTGGCAACAAAGCCATCTATTCCGTCATCTAAATCATTGATATACAGCATAAAAAGCAGTCCCAACACCAACTCCTGTGGAACACCACTAGTCACTGGCAGCCAACCAGAAAAGGATCCTTTTATTCCCACTCGTTGCCTCCTACCAATCAGCCAATGCTCTAACCATGCTAGTAACTTTCCTGTAATATCATGGGTTCTTAACTTGGTAAGCAGCCTCATGTGTGGCACCTTATCAAAAGCCTTCTGAAAGTCCAAATATACAGCATCCACTGCATCCTCTTTATCAATGCTACTTGTAATCTTCTCAAAGAATTCTAACAGGTTTGTCAGGCAAGATTTTCCCTTAAGGAAACCATGCTGATTTTGTCCTATCTGGTCCTGTGTCACCAAGAACTCATAACCTCATCCTTAACAATCAACTCCAACATCTTCCCAACCAGTGAGGTCAGGCTAACTGGTCTATAATTTCCTCTCTGCTGCCTTCCTCCTTTCTTAAAGGATGAAGTGACATTTGCAATTTTCAAGTCCTCTGGCACCATGCCAGAGTACAATTATTTTTGAAAGGTCATTGCTAATGCCTCCGCAATCTCTAATGCTAACTCTTTCAGAACCTCAGGGTGCAGTTCATCTGGTCATTATGTACTCTTAGGTCTTTCAGTTTTTTGAGCACCTTCTCTCTTGTAATAGTAAATGTACTCACTTCTCTTCCCTCACACCCTTCAACATCTGTCTTCCACAATGAAGAACTGGTGCAAAATACTCATTAAGTTTACCTGCCACCTCCTTGTCCTCTGTTATTTTTTTCTCCGGTCTCATTTTCTAGCTGTCCTATATCCACTCTCATCTTTTATTTTTCTACATATTTGAAAAAGTTTTAACTATCCACTTTAATATTGTTAGCTAGCTTGCTTTCATATTTCATCTTTTCCCTCCTAACAATTCTTTTAGTTGCTCCCTGTAGGTTTTTAAAAGCTTCCCAATCCTCCATCTTTCCACTAATCTTTGCTTTGTTATATGCCCTCTCTTTTGCTTTTATATCACAAACGTTTGTAGATTTAACTTCCCTTGTCAGCCACGGTTGTACTATTTTGCCATTTGAGTATTTCTTTGTTTTTGGAATACATCTATCCTGCACCTTCCTCATTTTTCCCAGAAACTCACACTACTGCTGCTCTGCTGTCATCCCTGCCAGCATCTCCTTCCATTTACTTCGGCCAATTCCTCTCTCATACCACTGTAGTTTCTTTTCCTCCACTGAAATACTGCTATGTAAAGAGTTTACTTTCTTCCTATCAAATTTCAAGCTGAAGTCAATCATATTGTGATCACTGTCTCCTAAGGATTCTTTTACCTTAAGCTCCCTAATCACCTCCAGTTCATTACATAACACCCAATGCAGTATAGCTGATCCCCTAATTGCTCTAAAAAGCCATCTCGTCGACATTCAAACTTACTCTCTTGGGATCCACTTCCAACCTGATTTTCCCCAATCGACCTGCATGTTGAAATCCACCATGACTATCCCATGAATAAATGTGGGGTCGCCACATCTATACAATTGTTTTCTTATGTTCCTTGTCCTGTATTACTATTTCTGGTTGGTTGGCCAGTACTTGCTATCAGTCTGTATTTGGAAGTCCCATAGGATCTTAGCTCTGTCATTCTTTACTACCTACTCCAGTTATTCCCCCATTTGGACTTTGGAGTGTCCAATATATACTCAGCACAGATGTTCCTGTACACAATTCCTACAACTTGGTTGTGCCACTCAGTGTATGCTGTCCCTGCCCGCATCTTGCACCGTTACTATGTGCTGGATGGGTTTCAGCAGATTTTTTGCACAGTCAGCATCTTACGACTTGTCTGGTGTGATAGAGCCCTGCTTCTATTGCGCCTGTTCTGATACAGCCAAGAGCAGTACCTCTGTGCTGTCCCTCAACCCTGCCATTTCCAGCCATTAGTAGGACTTTCTCATGTCAACCACCTCCAACATCTTGCAATTGTACATCCTGTACAGTGGCTTGTCCTGCATGGCCTCTGGTCATCTGGCTCTGCTTCACCCACTTCCATTTCCCCTGCCTGCTGTCTGAGATATTCTCCTAGCAGGTTGTCCTTAGTGGCCATCTTCCTGACATATTCAGGGATGTTTCATATTCCTCCCAGTACTGTGACCTTGACATTCCTAACTCCCCAACTTCCTTTATTCTGGCGGGTGTACTGACACTTGACATTGGATGGAATCTTCCATATACTGTTAGTAGTTTTCAGCAGCTTTCAGCACATTTCTTGGCCAACATACTATTGCGGCTGGGTATCTGATGGACAAATGTCTTGATGGCTCTGATCTTGTTCTTCCCATTCAGCTGGCATTTTAGGACCTGACCCACTCTTTGGAGATACTTGGATGTTGCAGCATTCCATGTGTCCTCATCGTGGCTTCCAAGCCCCTGCAGGATCCTCAGGTACGTGTAGCTGCCCAGTACATCTGGTATCTGGCCTTCAGGTAACTCAACTCCTTCAGTCTTGATGAGTTTGCCCCTTTTCACTAGCAACCAGCTGCACTTTTCCAGTCCAAGTGATATCCTGATGTCTCTGCTGTACACTCGTCAGGTGGATTAGTGAGTCAATGACTCTTTCATTTCTGGCATACAACTTGATATTATCCATGTACAGGTGGCAGCTGATGGTCACTCCATTTCTGAACCCCTACCCCAATCTACTCTGAGATGGTCTGGCTGAGGAGGCTCAAGCCCATGCAGAACAGCAGTGGGAGAGTGCATCGCTCTGGTATATTCCAAATCTGATGGTCACTTGTGCTATTGGCTTTGAGTTAACTTCTAGCAATGTCCTCCAATTGCCCAATGAGTTCCTGAAGGTCCTTAGCGTCTTGATGGTCTTGTATAGAAACAGGCACTCCAGGATCCATGTGTAGGGCATTGAGTTATATGCTTTCTAGTAGTCAATCCAGGCTGTGCTTAGGTTGCTTTGCCTGATCTTGGAGTCTCACATGACTGCTTTGTCTACTAGTAATTGGTTCCATTACCAATCTCCCTCTGAGCAGAGCTCAGGAATTTACACACATGTTCCTTCAGCTTGGTGGCTATGATGCCTGATAGGAGCTTCCATGTTGTTGACAGGCAGGTTAGAGGCCAGTAGTTTGATGAGGTTGCTCCATTGTGAGGACCCTTCATTATAAGTACAATCCTTCCTTGAGTTAGCTGGTCAGGATGGGAGCCTGCTTCAAGCAGCTGGATCATTAGAGTTGCCAGTCATTTATGTAATATTGTTAGTTTCTTCAGCCAATAGCCATGGATCATGTCAGGCCCTGGTAATGTCCAGCTCCTCATCTTTGCCACCCATTGCTAAACCAACCAAAACAGCAATTGAGTACTGGAAGAGTACATGGGAGAAAACCTGTGCCCAGTGCTGAAAGAACACAAGCAAGCCTCTGCAACCTCTCAGAGGAAGAACTAGTCACCAACACAGCAGATGTCCAGCAACGGGTAGCAAATATGAAGAAATGGATATTACCAGAGCAACAACCGTGCAAATACTTTTCTTGGTTCTTTGGAGAAGAGTGCATTTATACACTTGACTGTAGTGTACTTCTACAGTCTGGTAGCCACAGCTGTAAACCGTTGCTTGGTAGTTTCCAGAGCTTCAGCTATGGACATAACTCTGTAATTCCTTAGTAGCCAAGATGAGTCTTTGGTTTCCCAGAGTTACCAGGAACTTCACAGGCCAACACTGGGAATCGTCCAGGCTCTGCATCATGGGGATCAGGGTTCAGGTCCCAGTGGTGGTGGCCAAATAGATTTTGGGCTGGACCCGTCAAGCTTACACTGTATCTGCCTACAAAAGTGTGTGTGTATCTACCTCTTTCCATGAATGAAGTTTACATTATTTAAATAAAAAATTTGTGGTCCTGGATTGCAAATGGTTCTTCAACCTCTTCTCAACCTGCACTTGCATTTTCCTTGCATTATGCACACACACCTGTTGATCTGTTCCTGTGCTCCTTTAACAAATGTGCCCTCTAAGTTATACTAACAGCTCTTCTCATTCTTCCTAAAAATGTAACACTTCACATTTCTCAGCATGAACTTTCATCTGCCATGTTTGCTTATTTCACAGCCTGTGTATATACCAGTCTCCTTAGGAGACAAAAGACTGCAGATGCAAGAAATAAACTACTGAAGGACTCTGTGGGTCAGTGTCAATGCAAGCAAAGATATTATTGACGCTTTAGTTAAGACCCCCAACTCTATCCAATAATTTAACTGGTGGAATATATACTGTAGCTTATTATTCCTGCCCATCTGTAGAATTTGTACGTTCTCCCCATGGCCTCTGGGTGCTCCAGTTTCCACCCACAGTTCAAAGGTGTACTGGTTGGTAGGTTAATTGGTCATTTTAATCTATCCCGATAAGACTAAGATTAAATTAGGGGATTGCTGGGTGGCACGACTCAAAGGACCAGACGAGCCTACCCCATGCTGTATCTCAATAAATAAATGTATTCCAGGTTTCCCCTGCTATCCGAATGTACAGCATTCCTATTAAACCTTTCGTAAGCTGAAATGGTGTAAAGCGAAGAATACCATTAATTTATATGGGAAAAATTTTTGAGCATTCCCAGACCCAAAAAATAACCTCCAAAATCAAACCAAATAACAAATAAAACCTAAAATAGCACTAACATATAGTAAAAGCAGGAATGCTATAAGTATACAGCCTATATAAACTAGAAATATTGTACGTACGGTGTAGTCTCACTTATCAAAATCAGGAAGACAGCGAGTCAAAACTGATTTGGAGAGAAAAAAAAATCGGCACGTAATGCATACATGCACAATCAACTGCCCGCACAAGGCTTCATGGTCATTGTAGTCTTTCTCAGGGTAAACACATTTATAAAGCAGGCGTCTTTATTTCGTAAAAGTGAAAATCCTCTTTGGTTAACGAAAACAGGTACTAATGTAGGTCTTTCGTAACAGCAAGCTGTCGTAAAGTGAACGTTCAAAAAACAGGGGCCACCTGTACTAGTTTGAAAAATTCTGCAGGTATGGGAAAATTTATTTCCATAAATCAAGACATTGGCAACCCAGGGAGCCCGTGTACACTGTTAGAGATAGCAGACAATGAAGATGCATCACATACATATGCAGCAGAGCTTGTCTAATCCCAAGGAAGGATATGCTTCTGATGAAGAGGGCAACAAAGAATTGCCACATTGATTCCTGGGATTCTATTCTTGTGTTTAGAATTATCCTTATGTTCAGGTGATCTCATTATATTATACAAAATACTCAAGAGCTTGACAGAAAAAGATAATGTATCTCCTTTCTGAGGTGCGTAGTACCAAAGGTCTCAGGCTTTAAATAAGGAGTCAGCAAATGAAACCGAAGTAAAAAAAAAATTTCATCCAGAGAACTTTTGTAATTCTTGATCAGAGGGCCTAGGAAACTAAGTATATTCAAGACAGAAACTGGAATTTTTCTAGCTGTAAATGGGTTAGGTCAGGGGTCACAAACCTTTTTTACACCGCAGACCAGCTTAATATTGACACTATTCTTGCAGACCGGCTGATGGGGGGGGGGTAATTACAACCAGAACATAGGTGATATGTCAACTATAAGTCACTTATAAGTGGCTAATAAACCCATTTAGAAATTAAATTGAGTGTATCTAACGAATTTAATATTAAACACACAGCACATATTTTCCTTGCATGAATATAGTGATAAGTCAATCGCATCATAACATTTTAAGTAATGTTTGGATATTAAACAAAGCACATATTTTCCTTGTATGAACATATAAAATCATTGCCAACACACCAGTGAGAGGACAAGGTAAGGGCCGGAGGTCCCCGTACTGGGGCCGCGGTGGTCGCAGTCCGGAGAGAGTGAGCAACCGAGTAGGAGTGCAACAGAGCACGTGTAAGGTAGGTAAGATCAATCGACTGACAAAAGTTTGGCTCGAGGTATGACTTTCAGTAGATCACAGCAAGGTAGCTGCTCTGCTACTTATGAAACCCTGAGCCCGAATTAGGTCATCTGTGAATATTTAGCACCGGGTTCCTCACGGTGTGCTAAACAGGTTTGGAGGTGGCACCCATCTGTCCACGCTCCAGGCCAGTAGCATTAGCACTTCTTGCTGGCCACACGAGGTGGCTGGTTACCCGAAGCCAACCAGTGATCCCTGGCAAGAGGGTTATCACTGCGTTTAGGCGACTGATGACTTCACGTGGATAATTACTTTGCATGCATTCAAGTTCAACAGTGGGTGTGACAGGGAAGGAGGAAAGGTGCAGCTGACTCATATAATTTCATATCGCCAAATCATATCGTTTCCTCGCGGCCCGGTAGCACTCGCTTTGCGGCCCGGTGGTTGGGGAAATCCCAACTGGATTAGGTAATCCAAGGTACAGAAAATTAATGAAACAATAATCAGGGATAGTTATTGAGTTTATCTCTGTGCACTCTTTTCAATAATGGCATAACATTTACATACTCAAGTCCTCAGATATCATTCCAGAAATCTACAAATATTTGAGAAGTTACAATCTCCTGTAACTTCCTCCTTTAGTTTTCATATCAGATACATCCAATCTAAACTTAAGTGCAGATGCTCCTTTTATACCTCCTCTTCATCAGTTTTTAAGAACTTATATTTGAGATTGATAATCAATAAAAAGCTTGTTCGAAATGTTTTACGATTACCTGCGTTGCTTACGTTCCTCAATCACTCTGATCTTTCTTCCATTGAGCTCTGCACCAGAGAGCTTTTCAAGAGCATTTTTCACATCACTATAGGAAGCAAACTCAACAATTCTAGAAAAAAAAGACACATATTTAGATTTGTAATCACACAGAATAGGCTTCATAGAAACAATTGTAGACCATTCAAGGTCCCCATGACTGTTCTACCATTCAACTATATAATGGTTGATAGTTGATTGTGGACTTCAGGAAGGGTAAGACGAAGGAACACATACCAATCCTCATAGAGGGATCAGAAATGAAGAGATTGAGCAACTTCAAGTTCCTGGTTGTCAAGATCTCTGAGGATCTAACTTGGTCCCAACATATTGATGTGGTCATAAAGAAGGCAAGACAGCGGCTATACTTTATTAGGAGTTTGAAGTGATTTGGCATGTCAACAATTACACTCAAAAACTTCTATAGTTGTACCGTGGAGAGCATTCTGACAGGCTGCATCACTGTCTGGTATGGAGGGGCTACTGCACAGGAGCAAAAGAAGCTGCAGAGGGTTGTAAATCTAGTCAGCTCCATCTTGGACACTAGCCTACAAAGCACCCAGGACATCTTTAGGGAATGTTGTTTCAGAAAGGCAGCGTCCATTATTAAAAACCTCCAGCACCCAATACATGCCCTTTTCTCACTGTTACCATCAGATAGGAGGTACAGAAGCCTGAAGGCACACACTCAGTGATTCAGGAACAGCTTCTTCCCCCCTGCCATCTGATTCCTCAATGGACTTTGAAGCTTTGGACACTACCTCACTTTTTTAAAAAATATACAGTCTTTCTGTTTTTTTAACATTTTTAAGTCTATTCAATATACATAATTACTTGTTTATTTATTATTATGTTTCATCTTATTTATTATTTTTTCTCTCTCTGCTAGATTATGTATTGCATTGAACTGCTGCTGCTAATTCACGTCACATGCCGGTGATAATAAACCTGATTCTGATTATCTCGGCACCATTTTCTCACATTTATCCCACATTCCTGGATTCCCTTAATTTCCAAAACCTTTCAATTCATCTCAAATATAGCAAGCTCTAACGTCACTCTTGGGTGGAGGTTCACTACCACTTGGGCAAAGAATTTTCTTTTCATTTCTGCCTCATATCTGGCATTTTTTTCTGACAAAGTGAGCCTTCTTCTATCCAACCAGAAGGGGGGGAAAAAGCACATTATATCCCTTCTCTATTTTGACTTCCCATCTGCACCTCCATCTCAGGGGCACAGATATGAAGCTGACATCAAATGCAAGCCCAGTTATCTTGAATAAAATCTCCCACCCTGCTCTCATTCTTTATGATTACCTGCTCCAACAACAGAATCTTCCACACCAGTGCTTCAGACGTTATTTTCGAATGTTGAAAGGATTGGACAGAGTAGATGTGGAAAGGCTGTTTCCCTTGGTGGGTGAGTCCAGGACAACAGTCTTAGAATTAGAGGGTACCCATTTAAAACAGAGATGAGGAGAAATTTTTTTAGCCAGAGGGTCATGAATTTATGGAATTCGTTGCCACATACAGCTGTGGAGGCCCAATCATTGAAGGCTTTTAAGGAGGAGATTGACAGGTATCTGATTAGGCAGGGTATCAAGGGATATGGGAAAAAAGCCGGAAATTGGAACTAGATGGGAGAATAGTTTAGCTCATGGTGGAGTGGTAGAGCAGACTTGATGGGCTGAATGGCCTAATTCTGCTCTTTTGTCTTGTGATCTTGTGATTTTCTTAACTATGACTTCCCTTTGACCATAACTGATAGGATCCTCAGCTGCATTTACCCTGCCAAACATTTAAGAATGTTGTGAAACTGTAGAAAATATTAGCCCAGTATCAAGTATTCTCCTCACACAAGTCAATCTGGTCAATTTTTGCTGCTCTCTCTACTGCAATACAGTCAGCCCTCCTTATCCGCGGGGAATTGGTTCCGGGACCCCTCGTGGATACCAAAATTCGCGGATGCTCAAGTCCTTTTATTCAACCTGTCTCAATCCGGTGAACCCAGCGGAACCCCAGATCTTATTTAACCTGTCTCAGAGTGGTGGGCATTAGGTGCTCTGAACGTGCAGCTCTGAATGCCAGAGCTCAATCACGAAAATAATCATGATTGAAAATAAAGTGGAAATAATAAAGTGATCGGAAAGAGGTGACACACCATCAGTCATTGCAAAAGCGTTAGGCTAGGTCGGTCAACGATCAGAACAATTTAAAAGGATAAAGTGAGAAAGGCTCTGCCCCGATGAAAGCTACAATTATTAATAATCAAAGCAGTGGTTTAATTATTAGGTTTTGGTGTTTTGAGTTTTTGATCCTACATATCAACCCGGCACAGTGGAGAGCACACTAGGGAGCGATCTGTTCCGAGTCCCGAGAACTTCAGTTCCTGAGCCCAGCGCTGAAACATACGCTCTTACGTGTTTTATATGCATAGAAAGGTAAAATATATACTATATACTAAGACAAGCGTTTGACTAACTGATGCTAATACCAGATGTACCTGTTCCGACTTACTTAGTAAGAGAACTTCCGATTTTTTTTGATTCTGATGCACAATAACCCACGCACGTCCTCCCGTATACTTTAAATCATCTCTAGATTACTTATAATACCTAATGCAAAATAAATGCTATGTAAAA
Organism: Hypanus sabinus; assembly: GCF_030144855.1. Classification (NCBI taxonomy): domain Eukaryota; kingdom Metazoa; phylum Chordata; class Chondrichthyes; order Myliobatiformes; family Dasyatidae; genus Hypanus; species Hypanus sabinus. Next base: position 129,418,667 of record NC_082707.1, read on the forward strand.
TAGTTGTTATACTGCATTGTTTAGGGAATAATGACAAGAAAAAAAGTCTGTACATGCTCGAACAACAAGTGCTGGAAGAGCATTTCCGTGTTTTCGCGATTCGCAGTTGGTTGAATTCACGCATGCGGAATCCGCGGATAAGGAGGACTGACTGTATATTCTTATTTGTATAGCACCACAGCTTCAGCAAGAGAGTCTTTATTCTTGCACAGAAATCTGTATGAAAGGCCAACATACTGCATATATTCCTACTTACTTGCTGAACCTGCATATTAACTTTGTGATTTGAACACTCAAATCCATTTGAACACCAACAACCTTCAATTCTTCAGGATTTTAAAAAAAGTCTCACCATCTTTTCTACAAAGTTGATGACTTCACATTTTGCTTATGCATATTCTATTTTCTATTCATTTTGTCTACATCCCCTGAAGTCCCTCTCTATCATGCGCACAGCCCGCATCACCATCTGATTTTGTTCCATAGCTGGATATGATACTCTTATCACACCAAATCACTGACATTGATATTAGTGCACTTAACCAAAAGGATCAATTGCTGTGGCATCCAATTAGTAAAAAATTTTAACTCAAAAATGACACAAATTTTATTCCTATGTTGTCTTTTAACATTCTCAATCCACACTACTGTAAGATTGACTCTCAATACCATGCACTTTGTTCAGTAATCTATTGTGAAGCTTTTTAAATTTGAATGCACATTAACTGAATGACACTTTTATGCTAGCTACAATCAAGAAAATTCAATAGATTTATCAAGCATGATCTCTCTTTCATACGTCAACACTGTCCTTGCACAATCCTATTGTTATTTTCCAAGTACCTTGTTTCTCTTCAATAATAGTTTCCAGTATTGTCAGGCTAACTGAGCTATTAACTCCTTTATGTTTTAATACTCCATGCTTGATATTTTAGTTCTGAGGAAAGTGCAAGACTATTCAGAGTGCCCAAGATAGCAGTAAATGGTGTAAATGTTAAGATTTTCTTACAAGCATGCTAAGAAAATATGACAACCCAGTTGTTTATTTAAAACAACTGAAATCATTCTGTAACTCTATTTTTAGATCCATTTACAGTGAAATGTAGAACAGTAAATGTCTATATAGAACTACAAACCAGTTTCTCACAGCAGCATTAGTGCCAATCTTATAGTTCTTGCCTCCTGCTGCATTTATAAAAAAAGCCAAAATAGCTCGACAAGCTAAAGCAATATCAAACTATCGTTAACTCACCCCTCATTCATCTTGTGCCTGTGTGCATCTGCAAAGGTAACTTCTCCAGCCTGCCTCATGAAGTCTTTCAGATCCTATGCAAGAGCAAAGCAGTTATATGAATCAAAGCATATTCACACAAAATGTGTCTATTTCCAATGTATACCACTAAAAAGCAAGCAAAAAGACATCCAATTACAAAATGTGTATTACCTTCCTGTAAAATTCCCTAGGCTATTCAACCAGCCAAATGTAACAAGTGTTCGCAGAAGCACCATCACGAACGAAGACCAGATGGTTCTCTTCACCACCCGATTGACTGACACTACCCATTCGATGGAATCCTTCCCGGTCATCACCCTCCCTTAAAGGCAGACTGTGGGATTGTCATAGGAACCAGGATTGCTACTCTTGTGCTGTGACCACGGACTTCTTGCCTTACTCCAATCGAGCTTCCAAACAACCCTATCAGCGAATTTCTCCCAATCAAGGACCTCGCATTTTACAGCAGGCTCTCAGAACTCGCGACTTTAGGACGCACTGTTATCATTTTCAGGGATGCAGCAAGGTAACGGCACTAAACCCAGTGCCCACCAGTGTTGGTCAGGCCACACAACACAGATTTAGATCAGCAACTGACAAAGGTAGGAGCAGATTGGCATTTCAACTAGGCCCAAGAGACCAAGGCACAGCGATTAGGAAAACCAGCGGCACTCCACGTCACAAGGCCAACGACACGAGAGGCTGGTAAATAAAGGTTTTAACACTTGGTTAAATTTCTTAAATCAAAATCTGAGTGAACACATTTTAGTTTCAAGGTTAGTAGGCAAACAAAAGTTATTTGCATTTAAAGTTAAACTAATAATAATAGGTACAGCACTTAATTTGGTACAGCAACTAAAAGGAGAATCCATTCTTAAATACAGTTCACATCTGTTCTATATGGAATGCCTTCTCTTTCTTGCAGAGGTCAAAGGGGCAGCAAAAAATGCACAGAATTGCAATGCTAGTTATAGCACAAAATAAATTACATGACAAAAATAATTAGAAGTTTCAGCTTTCCTTCCATGATACTGAACTTAATTACTTAACTCAAATTTTCCCTTCAGAAGTACTGGATCTCCCAGTATATTCTCCAATTAACCATTGAGCAAGTTTACACAAGTGTCAGCAAGCAACTGTGCTATGAGGTCTAGAAATCTCAATAAGCAAACCACTTAATTTTTCACCTTCCAATAATATTGTTAACCAGGTCATTTGGCTTAGTTTTTTTTCTCTACTCCAGCCTAGCAGCATACACTGGCAAACATCATCCAAATTAATCCAGATCAGCTATCCATTTATCTCGATCAAGATGAGAATACATTCTTGAAAAAGCCTTAGGGTCTCTCAAAATTGTTTTCGTTAAATGCTTAAGATGGAAAAGAATTCAACAATGGACTAATTCCAAAATCATCTCAGGTCTCTAAGCAACTGCTTCTGTCTCACTACTTTCAAAAACAAAAATTATATTGACCTCATAGCAAACAAAAAAATTAAAGTACCAACTCAAACACACTTTAGCATTGACTGTTGTGCCTTGTAATTTTTCAAAATATAGAAACACTTCGAAAAATTACAACCTTTATCAATCAACTGTTGATGACAGGTTTTTAATTAAGAGTCGTTTTCACAATAAAAAGGTTACATATTTAATGTGGACCTTTCAGAGTGTCCATACATTAGTTCGACGAAAATTGGTAGCTTTATAAATACAGAAACTACTAATCCAGTTTAGGAATGGTAGCATCTTAAGCTATTTATTGTACCATTCAATTAGTTACACACGATGCTTCAACTGCAAGTCAGTAGCTTTCTTGGAAGTAACTATGCTACATATATAATGCCAAAATGTTGAGATCAACTTTTTGTTCTCCTACACCATATTCCTTTGATACATGCAGTGAACAATTATTTATTAACATTGTTTTAAATTCAGTTAGCACTGTCAACAAGTGTTGTTTGAAAGTAACACTTGAGACAATTTGTCAGAAATCTGGCAGAGACAATATTACACTGTGTCCTGCACTGTAAAGTGGCTCTTAGGTTATCTTAAAGCCTCTGCTTTTACAATTAAATAGTGCTAAGATCATTCCATTTCTTTTTCAACTGGTTTAATAATTACAGAAAACTTGAGTCGTATATAATTAGATATTACATGCAACATACCTGCCAGCTAACTCTGGAGGATAGATTCTCAACAATAACTCTGTTTTCTGTGCGAATTGGCGGTCCACTTCTAAAATGGATAATATGTTATCCTCTGTACTTTAAGATATCAACAGGCAGTCTTTTGTGGATATAGGTAGGTCAGGAAAGACATGTTGAAGGGAAAAACAAAACTCCCTGCTCTGCAATTCCCACTTTAAAGTCATTAATCATTTTAAGAACATTCATAACTCAAAAACAGTTCTTATTTTCTGTAGATTAATGTAGATTTTATAAGTCCAAGGTTTACTTTAGGAACACTGACCAACTTTCTCTTCCCACAATACAAAGGCTGAGATCATAGCTGATGACAACACACAAACATTGATTGGTCTATTTAAATAAACTTACCCAACTGAGGGTCTGGAAATTGAATGCCATCAGTATACTTACTAACTAGGCAGCAGTTATTTAGGTCTTCAATCATTATGGAGTTTCTGTGTTGCCTTTAAGGCATTTGTTTAGCTTATTATATTTTCGCTTTAGTAATTTGTTTCTAATCGTTTTCTAGTTAAAGTTAAGGTTGTTTAAAGTAAATTCATTATCTGTGATATATCATGGCATGCGATGACGTCACACTCGGTTTCGCTATGTCCTGTAGGAAAATACCGGTTTGGAAAAACAGGAAGGAGGGGGCTTATGTGTGCAGGATCAGCGCGAGAAAAGTTTTCTTTCTACGCACTAGAAACATCAGAGAAGCAACGCCGTAAGTTCATAAGATAATCGATATGTTGAAGTAAAAATGTTAACGCTGATTCTGTTAAAAGTAATGACGGTTGATAAAGTTTATGTTCTTTGTTATTTAAAGAGTTGCGGATAGTTTGTGTTGATGTACTTAAAGCCAGTCGATGGCGTAGGTAGATTCTGACTGTATGTTGCACTTTAATGTAATATAGTTGCTGTAGTTTTACTTTTGCAAGTATTTATGATGTAAATATGATGCCAAGAAGGAAACAAATACTGTATATATTTTGTATTGTTTCATCAACAGTTTTCACCATACGTTAATGTGGAATAGTGAACAGTAAACGGTTAATCTTACTGGGACCGCCTCATTGACTGTTTATGCTTTGTGTTTAGTTCAGTTTTTTTTCCACACCTGTGCGAGAACACTACAGTGAAAAGGCGGCATTACCAGGTGTTTCAAGTGCTACGATGGCGTCACGATCCAGCATCAAGTCATTGCCATCCAGCACCAGGAGCAGCAGGGCATCAACAAGTAAGGCTACCCATGCAAGAGCTAAAGCAGAAGCTGCCAAGGTGCAAGCGTTGTACGCCAAACAGGAAGCAAAATTGAAAATGGAAAAGGCTACCAGAGAAGCCAAAAACCAGTTGGAAAAGGTAAGGATAGAGTCAGAGTTAGAAGTGCTGACTCTACACCGAGAAGCTGAAGCTGCCAGGGTGGAAGCAGAGATATTAGAAAGTGCTGAAGAAATGCATGTTCTGAATGACGTAAATTACCGCAAACCAACAAAGCTCCTTCACCCGCACAACAGGACGGCGGGGAGGGAGAGGCTCACTTCAGGACAACCGTTGTCAGCTCGAGCTGCACAGAAGTTTGCGGTCAAGGTCAGTCAAGCCGTTCTTGTTCAAAGATCTGCCTCACTAAGGTGTACCCTAAGGGAGCCAAAGACAAGGCCATCCAAGCCTATGTAATTCTGGACAACCAGAGCAATCACTCACTAGTCAGACCAGAGTTCTTTGACTTGTTCAACATTGAGAGTAATCAGTTCCCATACTACCTTACAACTTGCTCAGGCAGCGTGGAAACTTATGGAAGGAAGGCAGAAGGCTTCCAGTTCGAGTCCCTGTATGGTAAAGTTTTCATCTGTCTCCCTCCACTCTTAGAGTGCAATGAAATTTTGAATAACCGCACTGAGATCCCGACGCCAAGTGCAGTGCTACACCAGCCACATCTCCACCACATTGCCAAACACATCCCAGAACTGGATCCAAAAGCAGAAATACTCCTGCTATTAGGAAGAGATGTTCTCCAGGTGCACAAGGTTAGGCAGCAGGTCCATGGACCACACGACACCCCTTTTGTCCAACGCCTGGATCTGGGCTGGTTGGTGATAGGAGAGGTGTGCCTTGGCAATGTACACAAACCGACAGTTAACACACTCAAGACGAACGTGCTAGAGTGGCCGCCATTCAATTTTTCAACCACGCACAAGTTTCATGTGTATCAAAGTAACCGACAAGACGCTGGGACAGTCAGTCTTCGCTCAAACAGAGCATGATAATAAACTTGCTCCATCAGCACAAGACGCCATTTTCTTAAAAATAATGGACACCAAGGTCTTCAGAGAAGAAGCAAATAATTGGGTCGCCCCACTACCTTTCAGGGAACCACGCCAGCAACTGCCAAACAACAAAGAGCAGGCAGTCAAGCGGTTCACGTCCTTGCAAAAAACCCTGAAAAGAAAACCTGAGATGCAGCAACAATACGTAGCATTTATGGAGAAGATCTTCGCTAATGGACATGCTGAAGTAGCACCGCCACTGAGAGAAGGCGAGGAGTGCTGGTACCTCCCAACATTTGGGGTTTACCACCCACAAATGCCCAATCAGATCAGGGTGGTCTTTGACTCCAGTGCTCAGTGCACTGGTATCTCCCTTAATGACGTGCTCCTTACAGGCCCCAATCTTAACAATACCCTTCTCAGGGTCCTGTTGCGCTTCCGAAGGGGAAGGTCGCAATCTTAGCGGACATCCAGCAGATGTTCCATTGCTTCTTAGTACAGGAGGACCATCGCAATTTCCTCTGTTTTTTATGGCACAAGGACAATGACATTAACAAGGAAGTCACTGAGTACCAGATGAAAGTCCACGTTTTCGGCAATAGTCCATCACCTGCTGTGGCCATCTATGGGCTGCAAAGAGCATCAGAGAGGGCGCACAGGAGCACGGCGGTGACATCGTTAAGTTTGTAGAAAGGCACTTCTATGTCGACGACGGCTTGATATCGCTACAGAAAGAAGGCGAAGCAATCGATCTGCTCCGACGTACACAAACCTCACTCATTGAGTCAAACCTCCGCTTGCATAAGTTCACATCAAACTGTCAGGCAGTAATGGAGGCCTTTCCACACGATGACTGTGCTCCAGCAATCAAAGACCTAGATTTAGATGGAGAAACCATACCCACACAAAGGAGTTTGGGTCTCCTTTGGGAGATTACGACTGGCACATTCACGTTCTCCGTGCCTACCGTGATCAAGCCATTTACCCACCGTGGAATTCTCTCCACTGTCAACAGTGTTTTCGATCCCTTGGATCTACTGGCGCCAGTTACGATCCAGGGAAGAGTCCTTCTCAGAGAACTTACCTCTGAGCTCTCCGACTGGGATACTCCCCTACCAGAAGACAAGCTAAGCAAATGGGAGGCTTGGAGAGATTCAGTTCAAGATCTAAAACAGCTTCATATCTGACGTAGGTACACTGCGACCTCACTCACCGAGGCAGAGCACACAGAATTGTGTGTTTTTTCGGATGCGTCTACCAAGGCCATCGGTGCTGTGGCTTACTTGAAAGTAGTCAGGAAGGATGGTCAAGTTGAAGTAGGATTTGTAACTGGTAAGGCGAAGCTCACTCCTCAGTCCGAGCCGACAATTCCAAGGCTTGAGCTTTGTGCAGCTGTCCTGGCTGTGGAAATGGCGGATCTTATCTAGGACGAGCTAGACCTAGAGCTGGATGATATCAAGTTCTACACAAATAGCAAAGTAGTTATATTGGTTATATTTATAATGAATCAAAACGTTTCTATGTGTACGTTCATAATAGAGTTCAACGTTTCCGCCTGTCATCAAAGCCTGAACAATGGCATTATGTGTGTACCGAGGATAACCCTGCAGACCATGCATCGAGATCCTTAACTGCATCCCGCCTGGCTCAGACATCCTGGTTCACCGGACCCCCCCCTTTCTGTATCAGCCACCAACAGAAAAAACTCAAATGAGCGAGACATTTGAGCTGATCGAACCTGAAAGAGACTCGGAAATTCAGCCGCAAATACAAACAGGAGTCACCTACCTCGAAGAATCAATACATACTAACGAACGCTTTCAGCGGTTCTCCACTTAGAATTCTTCAGTGAGAGGACTTGCGTTCCTCATTCACATGGCCAGATCTCAAACATTCATCCCGAAATAGTAAATGCAAGGGATGGCACAAATGTAACTTACCTCGCACTGCAGACGAATTGGCCCAGGCAAAGGATGTCATCTTTAAAGCAACTCAAAGAGCAGCTTTTGCAAGGGAGTTTTCGGCTCTCCAAGCTAATAAACAAATACCAAAGGACAGCCCTTTGAGGAAATTCAACCCGATCCTGAAAAACGACATCATTTGCATTGGAGGCTGGATAACACATTCCCACCTTTCAGCTGCAGAAAAAGAGACCACTAATCCTGCCCAAAGACAGCCATGTGTCCTTACTGCTCACTCTCCATCACCATGAACAGGTAAGGCATCAGGGCCGTCATCTGACGGAAGGAGCAATAAGGGCAGCGGGACTGTGGATCTTGGGAGGTAAAACACTGATCAATTCAGTACTCCACAAATGCGTAACCTGCAGGAAACTGCGAGGCAAGTTGAAAACTTCTGACCAAGGTGATGTGAAAACTTACCAAAGGCCAGTTGCAGAAGTCATTCTACTTCTACCTAAGGACTGATTTCGAGACTGAAGTTTTGTATTATGTTCATTGTGACCCTACGAAGGTCAGGCCGGGAATGTGTTGCCTTTAAGGCATTTGTTTAGTTTATTATATTTTTGTTTCAGTAATTTGTTTCTAATTGTTTTCTAGTTAAAGTTAAGGTTGTTTAAAGTAAATTCGTTGTATGTGATATACTGCGGCATGCAACTATGTCACTCCCGGTTTCGCCGCATCTTGTGGGAAAATACCAGTTTGGAGAAACGGGAAGGAGGGGGCTTATGTGTGCAGGATCAGCGCGAGAAAAGTTTTCTTTCTACGCACTAGAAACGTCAGAGAAGCAACGCCGTAAGTTCATAAGATAATCGATATGTTGAAGTAAAAATGTTAACGCTGATTCTGTTAAAAGTAATGACGGTTGATAAAGTTTGTGTTCTTTGTTATTTAAAGAGTTGCAGATAGTTTGTGTTGATGTATTTAAAGCCAGTCGATGGCGTAGGTAGATTCTGACTGTATGTTGCACTTTAACGTAATATAGTTGTTGTAGTTCTACTTTTGCAAGTATTTATGATGTAAATGTGATGCCAAGAAGGAAACAAATACTGTATATATTTTGTATTGTTTTATCAACAGTTTTCACCATACGTTAATGTGGAAGAGTGAACAGTAAACGGTTCATCTTACTAGGACTGCCTCATTGACTGGTTTATGCTTGGTGTTTAGTTCAGAGTTTTTTTTTACACCTGTGCAAGAACACTACAGTTTCTATCAGCCATTTCAATAAAAAACATTTTGATGCTCCTATCCCTGAGGTTTTCAAGATAATGGCACGAAGTGCTGAAAGCAGAAGTTCATGACCTTCCAGTTCCAAAGGCTCAGCACCACACTAAGTCAACTATTGATGGCAAACAACATCTCTACTTAACTAACAAATTAACATGGACTTAATATAAACAGCAGACAAAAGGTTTCAGCACTTGTAAATAGCATACAAGCTTACTTTCTTTAAATTCTAGTAGATTCATCAGCTTGTCATATGAAGTGTCCGGATTTGTTTAATGTAATGAGTTGGATTTATTATCCAATTTTCTACTGATTCCATTCAAAATTTTGCATTTCCAATTTAGGAAAAAAAACAGGAAAATAAACATACCTTCCAGAATTATATTGATAGCTTTGGCTAAAATAACCTTGATATCTTCCTCGTCCTCCTCTATTGCGTGCTCTGGCATGCTCAACTGTCACTCTGCATACACAAAATGCTTAATTTGTAGCTAGCAACATTGCCGAATAAGCATCACCCTTATAGGGACTAGATAATGGGACTGGAGTTATTACCTTTCATTGCACAACTCTTTTCCATCTAGTTCATAAACAGCATCCTCTGCATCTCTGTAATCTTCAAACTCCTGAGGACAGAACAATATATTTGTACATGAAATTTAAAACAAAACTGCAGATGCTGAGAATGTAGAACAAAAACAAAAAACACAATGCACAGCAGATCAGACTGCATCTGTGGGAAAAGAAACCGAGTTAAAGTATCAAATCAAAGATGAAGGCAAAGTCTTCAACACTGCACAATCCCCACAAAATCTGATGACCCTGCGAATTCTTCCTCCAGGCCAGTATCATAACATCCTTCAAGACTAAGGTGCAAGGCCCCAACAGTACACCAGGCCAGGTACTGCAAACCTGACTGGAATGTTCATTGACATCTTCAACCTCTTACTGATGTGGTCTGAGGTTCTTGTTACTTTAAAGAGGCAGAATGATACCAGTGCCTGAGAAGAGCGGGGTGAGCTGCCTGAACAACTATCACCCTGCAGCACTCACATCTATCATAATTAAGTACTTCAAGAGTTTAATTCTGGCCATAATCAACTCCTGCCTGAACAAGTACCTGGACCTGTTGCAGCAGGTCTACAGTGGACATAATCTCACTGGCTCTCCACTCTACTTTGGAGCATCTAGACAAGAGTAAAACATAAATCAGACTGCTGTTCATTGATTACAATTAACTGTTTAATGCCACCATCACTTAGGTATTAATCACAAACTTTCTACACCTGGGCCTCATGCCTCCCTTTGCAACTCAATCCTCGATTTCTTCATTGGGAGACCACAGTCAGTACAGATTAGTGATTAACACCTCCTCCTCACTGACAAATAAAGGCACTCCTTAAGAATGTGTGCTAGCTCACTGCTTTACTTTCTCTCTCCACTCATGATTGTATGGGTAAGCACAGCTCAAAATCTATCTGTAAAGTTGTCAATAATGCCACTATTGTTGGTAAAAATCTCAAGACAGCAATGAGGCAAGTGTACAGAAGTGAGATAGATCAGCTGATAGACTGGTGTCACAAAAACAACACTGCATTCAATGCCAGCAAAACCAAGGAATGGATTGTGGACTTCAAGAAAGAAGAAGTCATGAGTACAAACACCAGTCCTTGTTGAGGGGTCAAGCACTGGAAAATATGAGCAGCTTTTAAGCTCCTAAGTGTAAACTTCTAACAAGATCTGTCTTGGGCCCAGAACATTGATACAATCATGAAGAGGGCATTCCAGTGGCTCTACTTCATTAGGAGTGAGAGAACATTTGGTGCATCACCAAATACTCTTCCAAATTTCTACAGATGAATGGCTGAGAGCATTCTGACTGGTTATGTCACAGCCACGCATGGAGGCTCCAATGCATATTATCACAAGAGGCTGCAGAGGGATGTACACTCAGCCAGCTCCTTCACATCACAAAGCACAACCCTCCACATCATAGAGGACATCTTCAAGAAGCAGCTCCTCAGGAATGTAGCATCCATCAATAAGAACTATCAACCCCTTCTCATTACTATCATCAGGGAGATGGTAAAGGAGGCTGAAGACCCAAACACAACTCTTTGAAAATGGCTTCTTACCTTCCACCATCAGATTTCTGAACAATCTGTGAACACTAACTTATTAATCCTTTTTTTTTAACACTTATTTATTTGTAATTTATAGTAACTGTATTTGCACTATACTGCTGCCGCAAAACAAATTCCATGCAGTAAGAAAATGAACCTGTTTCTGATACAAAACCTTAAGATATTTTTCTTTCACATCAATCTGACCCATGAATATTTTTAACATTTTGTTATTACTGCTGATCTAAAATCGTAATTAATGGAAGTATTCTTTTTTTTACAAAAATGTGATTAGAAAGCTACCTCTTCACCTCAAAAGGGAGAATAAATAGCCTTCATCTGTTCATACGGTTTTAAACTAAGGCCCTCTAGTTCCTGATTCCCCGACTCTGGGAAAAAAAACCACTCATTCACCTTATGTGTGCCCCTCATAATCTTACATACCTCTTAAGATTACCTCCCCACCATTCTCCTACACAGCAATGAAAAAAGTCCCAACCAGCTCAACCTCTCTTCATAAATGAGTGTCCTGAATCACAGCAACATCCTTGGAAGTCTCCTCTGCACACTTTCCAGCTTAATGGTACCCTTTCTATAGCGGGGCAACCAAAACTGAACAAAATATTGTAAATGCAACCTCACCGTTGTAAAACTGTAATGGAACATCCCTACCTCTATACTCAGTGTCCTGTCTGATGAAGGCCAGTGTGCCAAAAGCTGTCTTTGCCATCCTGTCTACCTGCTGCACCACATTCCCAGGAGTCATGTACATCTGGGTCCCTTGAGTCTACAACACTCCCCGGGACCTTCCCATTCTCTGCAAAGGTCCTATCTTCATCTGCCTTTCCACAATGAATGATTTTTTAAAAATCATATTTAAATAAGAACCTGGTCTATTTTCCTTATTGTGACATTTCACTGAACTTTGCCACTTTTGTTAATGCAAGTTCTGCAATCAAATTTCTAAGTCTGAATATAATTAGCTTATTTTATAGACTATTTATTACCATTGACTAGTTCTTAGTGGTTTAATGTTCCTAATTAGCTATGGTGATGATACTGAGTTTTTTTTCAAAAATGAAAGAATGAAAGTAAAATGTTTATTGAACTCATAATGGGTAATGATGGTTGCAGGAAAAGTCACCTCAGTAGCTCTTTCTCTCTTCAGGAAAAGAAGAACTACGATCTTTCTGGTAGGTTGGCTTTTGATCACTGTGGCTTCCACAGGGTCAAAAAATGGTGCTATTGTTGTATTTAAACACATTTTTAAATATCACAAAATCCTGCTATACATTAAGAACTTAAAGTACTGCAGGTCTACCCCATCAGTGAGTTGCTCGCTGGCACAGAAAAGGAAGTGATTAGAAATGACTGATTAGTTTTATGCCTGCGCTACGATGAAGATTGGTTAGACCATTTAGCATCTGTGCTCATTCCCACACAAGGATAATAATTTCCAAGTGATTAATAAAAATGTTAATATTTTACAAACTGGCTGGAGGCATCAGCATTTTTTCCTGTAAGGTCCCTTTGCAGCTGTAAATTGTTAGACATAATATTGACGCATGGAGTAGTTCTGATGTTGGCTTTGTAGCATGGAGTTGTGGAGATGTTATATAGACTCTGATAGTGCTATAGAGATGTTGGGGACATTGAACCCACAAAGACTACCACCCTACTTTTTTTAATTTCTATTTTTGCACTACTTATTTATCTAATATATATACTTACTATAATTCAGGTTTTTTTTGTATTGCATTGTACTGCTGCCACAAAGACAACAAATTTAATGACATATCAGTGATAATATTCTGATTCTAATTGGTATTTCTTTCAAAAAGATTTGTTTGTTTAAAATAGTTACAAGACCCTGATGGTACTTTGAATTATCACAGCTTTATAGCTTGCATGTTTTTTTCACTATTGATTCAAGTAGCTGGTCATGCCAATGTGATTCATTTGTATAGCTTTATTTAAACATTTATGCCTTTGTAAGTAAACTGCACTTGCAATAATATTTTAATCAGGGTTTCCCTTTTGTTTTCTGTATTAATTGTCCTCTATTCAGTAAGGATGCTGAAAAATTCGTAGACAGATTTTTGGTTCCTTGAACTCTTGTGTCACCTCATTAATGGTCCATTTCTGTTAAATTTGAAGGAAGTGATACGAATCCAACCAAGGCTCTGTCAAGGGAGCAGCAATTTGCTCAAACAGCCCTTTTACCAAAAAATTATTGTAGTGTCATAAAAATAATTTTCTTCTGTGAATCAAGATATGTGAGCATTGAAGCTTGGGCTGCCAGTTGTTTCAAGATTGTGTCTGTTTCAAAACAGTTCAAATGTTGAAAGACTCCCTCCACTTTAAGCCAGCAGCTTGATGATGCATTTCAGATACATGTACGATTTGCTTTGGTTCCTTTAAACCTGTTGCCTGTCGAAAAGATTGTGCTGATGAATGGGATATAAAATGGTGGATATCCTGGACTCAAGGAGCAGAAGACAGTGCCATCACACAAGTATGAATTTTTGCCCAAGACTTAAAAAGTGATCATCCCAAAAAAACTGCAGATGGTAAAAATCTATGATAAAAACACAATGCTGGTAATACCCAGCAAGTCAGACATCATCTGTGATAAGAGCAACAGAGCTGATAGATCAAAGAAGCCCCTTCATCAGAATATTTCTTTAGTTCCTTCTCTCCCCATGGATGTGACCCAAATTGCTTGATATGTCCAGTATTTTCTGTTCTTATTATCCTAAAGGTAAGAGGACTTAACATCGATGAGCTTAGCTACATGCTAAGCATGTGACGATCCACAGCTGACTTCGCACCCGAGCTTATTAGGTGGTTTTCATACACTCAGCAAGAATCAATCAGTTATGACCATCCTGCAATTTTATTTGACTTTGCTGGACTTTGGGGAACATTTAATTGTAAATGCTTTAACTCATTTTGGTTAATGTCAATAAACTAACTCTTTAATACAAATAAGTTCATCCCTTCTTATTCACTGAAGTGCACACAAGTGGTCTGACCTGAAATTATGATTATTTTAACACAGTGATCAGAATCAATTAAATTTAAAAAGCACAGATTACATGAAAAAATCCCACATTAGAGGCAAATAGGTTAAATGAAAGCATGTGGGATTGAGGCAATATACATTCATGAAATTAAGCAATGAGAATAAATGAATCTTTCTTGTGTTAAAAGGCAATGTCTAGTGGAGTGTTGTGGAGATTAGGGCTTGGGTCCTAACTATTCACAGTATGTATCAATAAGGAATCGGAGTTTTTAAAGAGACAATACATTGTTAATGGCAAGATCCTTAACAGTGATGATGTGTGAAAGGATCTTGGGGTACACATCCATTGCTCTCTGAAAGTGGCTATACAAGTTAAAAGTAAAGGAGGAATATGGCATGCATGCCTTTAGTAGTCAAGGAACCTGTATTGATCTCAGAGTTGGGAAGCCAAGCCATAGTGTTTTTTTAATCTAGTTAGGCTGCATTCCGTTCTAGTCACTCCAGAAACTTGAGAGGGTGCAGAAGACATTTACCAAGATGCTACCGAGATAACAGGGCAGGTGTTATGAGGAGAGATTGGACAAACCTGGACTGTTTTCTTTGGAGCAGCAGAGGGTGAAGGGAGATCTGATCGGTATTCACATGATTATGAGAGGCATACATTTACAGTGAGAGGTAGGCTCAAAGGAGGTGTGCAGGGCAAGTTTTATTTATTATAAAATCATGAGTTGCATCCAAAATTCAGTATTTGTCAAAATCAATTTAGCTGTACTAATAACCCAGTTAAGGAAAAACTAGGCAATTGACTGAATTCAATTACTTCACATGTACTCAGAATAGTACTAACTACTGCATTAAAATTAAGAGAATCTTACCACAAATCCAAATCCATTCTTCAAATCAATTTCCTTAATTCGTCCATATCCTCTGAAGAACCTCTCCACGTTTTTTTCAGTGGCATATGGGCTCAGTCTGCCAATGAATACTCGGGCATTCATCTTTACTGACCTACAACTTTGGACAAACAGTAACATTTCAAGTACTTGTACTTCCATTGTACTTTCTAAAAGTTCAAAGCATCACTTGAAAATGCACCCAGATAAAGCTTATGCTGAAACAATAAAATGGACTTCTGACCTCACAATCTACTTCATTATGATCTTGCACTTTATTACCTGCACTGCACTTTCTTTGTAGCTTTTATACTTTATTCTGCATGTTATAGTTTTACCTTATTCTACATCAATGCGCTGTGCATGAATAGTATTAAAGGCGATTTTTCCACTGTATCTTGATAAATCTGACAATAATAGACCAGTACCAATCTTCATCATTCAAGAAGATGGTAAAGTCTTTTAAAGACAGCGCTCTGGAAATGTTTACAGAGGCTGGCAGATAAACTGACAGGCTTACAAATTGGAGTAGAAGGGAGATATCAGCGCGTGGAGTTGAGCAGATGGAGAATTTTACTGTTGTAGGCTGCAAATATTAGGAGGCCCGTGTTTACTGAGGGGACAGGACTGAAAATTAACCAGGTTACAGTAATTCCCATCCAGTTAATAGCAAAGGCAATATAACAAGGCGACCCCTTCCCCCACGTCCATTAAAAAACGTGGGGCTGGGGTTGGGACGGGTGAAGAAGGGGGATCGTTGACGCCTGGGACCCTTCCGTCCGGCCCAGTGGTCATCACCGAAGGACGGACTCCTACGCAAGGAAAGCCAGACGACCCTAACCCTGCCCGAGCGGGCCCACTGGATCCGGGGCCTCCCTGGGAAGGCAGCGATGCCCATGCCGGGATACTACCTGCGCTGGTCTTCAGTTCAGCCGCTCGACAATCACAACCTTCGCCGTAGCCCTGCGCAGCTCAAAATGGGGGACGCCCCGCCGGCCTCGGCCAATCCCACCTCGGCAATTGTGCCGTCATTTCCCGGGTGCCTAACGAGTTTTCCCCTGCCGCCCCGTCACCATAGCGACTGCTGGCCCCGGAGCAAGTGAGCGATGGCGGGCATTTTTTCTCCTCATCTCTGGGAAACTGTCGTACCTACCCCAACAGTGCAGAGCCTCATAACGTCTTGTACAGCAATCACACACTTAGCAAGTTTGTAGCCAGATTCCCTACTGTCCAAACCTTCCTCATACCTAGCTCGTATAAAATGCGTTAAAGCAAATTCCAGTTCCTTCCGTCCAGCTTTCAACCTTTCGCTCACAATATTTGTATTATTTAATTCAAACTACCGTGGCTTTTTCGCCCAACAACACCTTTTGGTGTTTTTACCAAGCTCCAGGCAAGCGTTTAGTCCTAAATGGGATGTAACCGTCATCAAATGCACTGTCTCTAATTCTGACTTAATATTTTCTAGGACCTCAAAACTTTGAAACTTAAGACCAGATGAGGGTCTCGACCCGGCACGTTTCTTTGCATTACAAATGCTGTTTGGCAAATTGAGTTCTTCCAGCAGATTTTTTTTATTCTGAAATCTCAGATTTATTTTTGTTCATACATATGTACAGGTTCTTAGAAATTCAGACTTGATCAGAATGTGTCCTGATTCATAGGAGCAGATCATTCAGCTTTTTTTTTGCCATTGAATAAGTTTATAGCTGATGTTTTACCTCGGTACCACTTTCAACTACTGGCTCCGTATCTCTTGATTTCCTAAATACCAAAAAAAACAGTATTTCCTTTGAAAAAGTAACTCAGGGACTTAGCCTCATGGATGGAGAATTCCAAAGATTTACAGTATCTGGGAGAAAAAACGTTGCCTCATCTCAATGGTTGATCTCCTAGTTCTAGGTATCTCAGCCAAGGGAAATACTTCTTCCTCTCCCATTGTCAAGCCTTGTGAGAAGCGTGTATTCTTCAATGACAGGACTTCTCAGTCTCCGAAAGTCAATAGATTATAGGCCAGTCTGCTTAACTTGCCAAGTTAAAAAGTTGCTATCCAAGGAGTCAATTTGGTAAGCAATGATTTGTCTTCTTTAAAGTATTGTGCTCCTGCACTGTGGATTTTCCCATATCCTTCCTTGCCTCAGCTTCTCTTCTGCTGAAACCCACATCCAAGTTCCCCATCCAGAGTACATTTTGTGTCCTTAAAATATTCAAAGTTTCTTCCAAGTATGGTTTGATATGAAGAAATGCTGATTCATCTGCTAATGGAGTGATTACAGCAGGGTGGTAATCAGAAAGATTTTGATTCAATAACTTGAGACAAGTAATTATACATCCACTCTTACTGGTTTGTTTTGCCTGTGAGTCAGAAATTATGATAGATAATTATGACAGATTAATGGCAGACTACATATAAGGTATTCTATGAATATAACAACTGTAGATGTGGCTTGCCTAAACTGTGGGATGGATACCATAATTTAGATGCCAGTCCCCAAACATTGTAGATCTGTTTTCCTATAAAAATGTATTTTATTTGTAAAAATTGAAGTATATACAGTACAGTTCCAATAATCCAGCACACTTTGGTTGGATTAGAATATTTTCCAAACTGTTGGAAAATCCTATCATTCTTTTCTCATTAACACTCTCACACACTCATGTTTTTCAGTGAATTCTCTAAGTTTAGAGGAAGTAAACTGAGCTCTGGTGAGAGTACAGAATATAACCCAGTGTATCTGTTATTTTGATATGCCAGAATAAACTGAGATATACGGATTTAAAAGGCAACCACGACCTGTTTCCCAAGCAGGAGATTGCTTGAGTTATTAGTAATTTAGCAAGGGTCAATAACAAGAAATGAGGGGTAAGTGGAGCAACCGTTGCTGGAGTGGGTCAGTGTTAGAGTGGTCAGGCATTGGCTCAACAGGCTTCAGAGAGATCAGACAGATGCTGAGTCATTTGGAATCATTTAGTTGATAGTTGAACTTATATTTAAGAAGTTAGAGCCAAAGGTATAATAAGTGTAGGCAGGATGGTAGTTAACGTAGTGGAATGCACCTCCTATAAGATGTGAAGTTGCAGGGTACCCTGAGGACTACATCTGCAGGAAGTGCACCCAACTTTGTAGAACAGAGTGATCTAGAAATAATGGTGCATAGTTCCCTGAAGGTGGAATCTCATGTGGATAGGGTGGTGAAGAAAGCTTTTGGTATGCTGGCCTTTATAAATCAGAACATTGAGTATAGGAGTTGGGATGTAATGTTAAAATTGTACAGGGCATTGGTAAGGCCAAATTTGGTGTATTGTGTACAGTTCTGGGCACTGAATTATAGGAAAGATGTCAACAAAATAGAGAGAGTACAGAGAAGATTTACTAGAATGTTACCTGGATTTCAGCAGCTAAGTTACAGAGAAAGGCTGTAGCTGTAAGTTAGGTCTTTATTCTTTGGAGCATAGAAGGTTGAGGGGGGAATTTGATAGAGGTATTTAAAATTATGTGGGGGATAGATAGAGTTGATGTGGATAGGCTTTTTCCATTGAGAGTAGGGGAGATTCAAACAAGAGGACATGAGTTGAGAGTTAAGGGGCAAAAGTTTAGGGGTAACACAGGGGGAAACTTCTTTACTCAGAGAGCAGTAGCTGTGGAATGAGCTTCCTGTAGAAGTGGTAGAGGCAGGTTCGATATTGTCATTTAAAAAAAAAATTGTACAGGAAAGGAATGGAGGGTTATGGGCTGAGTGCAGGTCGGTGGGACTAGGTGAGAGTAAGCATTTGGCACGGACTAGAAGGGCCGAGATGGCCTGTTTCCGTGCTGTAATTGTTATATGGTTATATGTTATATGGTTAACTTCAGCTCCTGACTGACAAGATCAAGGAGCTGGAGCTGGATATACTCAGACCCATCTGGGAGGCTGAAAACCTCATAGATGAGAAGTTTACTGATGTGGTCACACCCAGAGTGCAGGCTTCAGATAGGAGATGGGTGAACGCGCCCAGAGAAGTAAGGGAAGTAAACAGTTATTGCAGAGATCCCCTGTGGCCATTCCCCTCAGCAACAAGTATACTCCTCGGGATACTGCTGGTGTGTGTGTGGGGTGGGGGAGGGGGTGACCTATCAGGGCACAGCAGCTGCAGTCAGACCACTGGCACTGTGACTGGCTCTGAGGCTCAGCAGAGAAAGGTAAAGTGGTGATAGGAGACTTGATAGTTAGGGGGACTAACGAGAATTAGACTCCAGGATGGTGTGTGCTTCCCAGGTACTAGGGTCAAGGATGTCTCAGAGTGGCTGAAGATATTCTAAAAAGGGAGGAAGGGCAGCCAGAGGCAGCAATGACTTTGATAAAAGGAGGAAGAGATCCTGTGGGGTAGGTGTAGGGAGTCTGGGAAGAGGCTGAAGAGGAGGACCTCCCAGGTAGTGATCTCTACCTTGGAACTGGTGCAGGGGTCAGGGTTTCACATTTCTGGATCATTAGGATCTCTGCCAGGTGAGGAATGGCCCGTACAAAAAGAATGGATTACACCTGAACCTGAGGGAACCAACATCCTTGTGGGAAGGTTTGCTAGAACTGATGCAGAGGGTTTAAATTAATTTGGCAAGAGGATGGGAACTGGTGATAGCGCTGAGAATGGGGTAGTTGGTATATGAGTGGATGTGGTGTGTAGCGAGACTGTGAGGAAGGACAAGCAGATAATATTGTATTCATGCATTTTGGTAGAAGGTATAAAGATGAAGATTATTTCCTAAATGGGGAGAAAATTCAAAATTCAGTGGATCAAAGAGACTTGGGAGTCCATGTGCAAGATTCTTTACAGGTTCATTTGCAGGTTGAGGCAGTGGTAAAGAAGGCGAATGCAATGTTAGCCTTCATTTCCAGAGGACTAGAATATAATAGCAAGGATGTAATGCTGGGGCTTTATGAGGCATTGGCCAGGTTTCACTTGGAGCATTGTGAGCAGTTTGGGGCCCCTTATCTAAGAAAAGATGAGCTGGCATTAGAGAGGGTCCAGAAGATGTTCACGAGAATTATTCCAGGATTTCAAGTGTTAATGTATGAGAAGAGTTTGATGGCTCTGAGTATATACTCGCTGGAGTTTAGAAGAATGAGGGGAATGTGAAAAGGATGTTTACCCACAGTAGATGAGTCTACAACAAGAGGGTACACTCAGGATAAAGGGATGACCATTTAGAACAGAGAAGAGGAGGATTGTTTTTAGCCAGATGGTAGAGAATCTGTGGAGTTCATTGCCACAGATGGCTGTGGAGCCAAGTCAATGAGTATATTTAAAACAAAGTTGATAAGTTCATGAATACTCAAGGTGGCAATGGTCATGAGGAAAAGGGACAAGAATGGGGTTGAGAGGGATAATAAATCAACCATGATGGAATGGCAGTACAGACTTAAAGGGATGAATGGCCTAATTCTAACGTCATGTCTTATGTTCTTATATAAACACTTAAGTTCCAGTTGCAAACCTACTCATGTTCCCAGTCCTGGTTCCAGCTATACACTAGTCCCATAGTCTGGACAAGTGAGTGAGCCAGATGTCAACTATCAAGACCTCCAAATATTTAGATACCAGATTAAAGTCAAAGTCATATGGACAACTACATAAATGTACATGTGCAATGAAAAACTCACTTGCAGCGGCACGATGTTTACATGAATAAAGCACAATTAGAACAAAAAAAACCCAAAAAGTCCATTTCACTGCAGAGTGACCAGAATGGTCATCATGATGTTAAATTGTAGTGATTTGGTTGGTTCAAAAGAGCCTCAAAAGAAGATTTGTAGTGATTTGGTTGGTTCAAAAGAAGACAAGTAGCTGTTCTTGAACCACCTGCCATATGACTTCAGGCTTCTGTACCTCCTGTAATTGCAAGATGGCATGGCCCTGATGGTGGGGATCCTTGATGAAGGATGTTGCTGTCTCGAGGCAGCTGGTCCTGTGGATACTACCGATAATGGATATGTAGATGATGCATTGGATAGAGCCGACTACTCTCTGCAGCTAAAACTGTTGCCTTGATGTGCACCTCTGATCAGAGAAGAACCAGAATTTTACTGCAATCCAGTACATTCACCTATCCATTTACCAGATGTAATAGTTATGATACAATGGATTTCACCACATAAAAAGGACATGGATGTGGCCTCTATCAGTCCTGGTCGACCATGGGTACTGCACCTCTGGTAGTCACTGGTTTGTTGAGCAGTGTCAACTGTGGCTATTGAGGCTGATCCCGGAATGGCAGGCTCTGCCACAGTTGCTGCATGTGTAGGGTGTCATGGAATTGTTGTCTGCTGTCCGCTGTGCTCTCTGTTTAGCTCTCCGCTCCTCAAACTGACTCAGGGTCACTCTTCCGCCAGTTGTTGCGGTCATCTGCTGTATCCTCCCAGCACTCTGTGTTGATTTTTAAGGCTTTCATGTCAAGCTTGCAGAGGTCCTTGAAGCGAAGCTGGGGTCTACCAACGTTCCTCTTGCCTGTTGCTAGTTCTCCGTAGAGGATGTCCTTTGGCAGTCTACCATCCTTCATACGATGGACATGGCCCAGCCAGCGCAGTCTGCTTTAGCTTAAAAGCGTGAACATCGTGGGACGTCCAGCGTGGGAGAGGACCTCGGAGTTTGGGACTTTGTCTCTCC
Source organism: Hypanus sabinus (assembly GCF_030144855.1). Classification (NCBI taxonomy): domain Eukaryota; kingdom Metazoa; phylum Chordata; class Chondrichthyes; order Myliobatiformes; family Dasyatidae; genus Hypanus; species Hypanus sabinus. The sequence goes on from NC_082707.1 coordinate 129,440,262, forward strand.
AGGTGATGCTGAGGATGTGGCGAAGGCTGTGCAGGTGAAAACTATTGAGTTTCCTCTCTGGCTTGGAGTAGATGGTCCAAGTCTCGCTACCATACAGGAGGGTGCTGATAACGCATGCAATGTACACTGCAGTCTTGGTCTTTGTAGCGAGTTTTAGATTCTCCCAGACCCACGAGGAGAGTTGAGCAAGGATCGATGCTGCTTTGCCAATACGCCTATTGATTTCAGCAATGAGGGAGAGAGTGTCGCTAATGGTCGACCCCGAGGATGTGAACTCGTGGAGCACTTCTAGAACGTAATTGTCGATGGTAATGACCGGTGTCTCCACTAAGTTCTGGGCAAGGACATTTGTTTTCTTTAAGCTGATGGTAAGTCTGAAGTCCTGGCATGCCTTAGAGAAGCTGTCCATGAGAGTGTGTAGTTGCTGTTTGGTGTGCAAGGTTATAGCAGCGTCATCGGCAAAGAGCATGTCACGTATTAAGATCTTTCGCTCCTTTGTTCTTGCTCTTAGGTGCGAATGGTTGAACAGCTACCCATCAGACCTGGTGTGCATGTAGATGCCTTCTGTCGAAGTCCCAAACACATGCTTCAATAGCAGAGAGAAGATGCCGAATAATGTTGGAGCCAACGCACATCCTTGTTTGACTCCACTACGAATAGCGAAGGGTTCTGATGAGCTGCCATTGTACTGAACAGTAACCCTCGTGTCATCGTGGAATGACTTGATGATACTTTGGAGTTTCAGGGGACAGCCAATCTTGAGGAGAATCTGAAAGCGCCCATCCCTGCTGACAAGGTCGAATGCCTTGGTCAAGTCGATGAAAGCAACATAGAGGGGTTTCTGTTGTTCCCTGCACTTCTCCTGGAGTTGACGAAGTGAGTAAATCATGTCGACAGTTGACCTCCTTGTGTGAAAACCACACTGGGACTCAGGGTCAACCCATTCTGCCAGAGTTTGTGGACATGCCAGAGTTACACGAGCAAAGACTTTGCCGACAATACTCAGGAGGGAGATACCCCTCTAGCTGTTGCAGTTGCTCCTATCACCCTTGTTCTTGTTCAAAGTGACGATTTTGGAGTTGGGCATATCGTGTGGTACGGCTCCTTCTTTCCAGCACTGACGGAGGACCTTGCGTAAAGGTTGGAGGAGTGAGCCCTTGCAATGTTTGATCAGGTCTGGAGGAATCCCATCATAGCCAGGAGCTTTCCCTGGGGCCGGACTGTCAATAGCCTTGCTGAGGTCCTCAATGGCTACAAAATTACAGTATATGAAATTCTATGCCATTGTTTAAGTAGAAAAAAAGGGCTAGCAAATTCAGGGGTTAATAGGTATGTGGATTGTGAATTTACGTGACTTAGTGTTTGATTCTGCCCTTAGCTTCTGGACTTATTGTAAGCATTTGCTGAAATTGCTAGTAAATCTAGTCCAGAAATGTTTTACTTGAACTTAAGATCATAAAATTGTTCTTTAAAGCAAGGTCTTAATGAGAATCAGCCTCTCTGATAGAAAGCAAACAATTTCAAGTATCTGAGTTTATGCTGCAGAGAATTTGTCACTTCTCTTCTAATATTTGTATATCTATGCACTTGTAATGCTGTCATTTCCTTTAGGATCAATGAAGTATCTATCTATCTATATTAATGGTTCACCTTGCTCCTTCATCACTTTAGTACTGTATATACATCTGAGACCATTATAAAAATCAGTTTGGATTTTAATAATGGTTCAACAGTTCCATTTAATATCAGAGAATGATTACAGTACACAACCTGAAATCCTTACTCTTCAAAGACTTCAACTAAACAGAAGAAACACCCCAAAGAATGAATGACAGAAATGTTAGAAACCCAAGGCCCCCCTCCCCAGCTCCTTTGTCTTTTGTTTAGAAACTAAGCCTTAAGTTTCTTAAGCACAGGATACGTTACAAAACACTACTATGTTACGGATCTTTACTAATGCACTTCAAGCTTTCTTCTTTTATGTAGCAATGTCATCTCAGATAATCTGGATGTGTTATTCTGTATCAGGTTACAACCTAGTCAATACTAAATATGTAATGATAGAAGTACTGTATGGCAGAGCAAACTGAAATGTTCAAATTATAGAGCATGGTGGCTATTGGACTAGAAAGCCCAAGGCCTTGACGAACGACCCAGAGGTGTGTTTTTAAACCCCTCTATTGCAGCTGTGGAATTTAAATTAAATTAATCATCTGAATGGATTGTCACAATATGCTGCCAAATAATGCACTGATATTTATGTAAAATTTCAAATTTGTTTTCTCGTCCTTTTCCTTTCTTTCCCTCTTAATTAAAACTTTCATTTTGTAATTGTTTTTCTGTACTAAATATGCTTGCAGCATCAAGGACTTGGCCATGTGTCCATTCAAATTAATTTCTGGCATTCAACATTGACATCCCACTCACCAATCAGCAGAAATAAAAATTTGCAATACTTTTCAAAATCCTAAAAATATCTCACTCATATCACCACACTACACAATTCTATATACAGGTATTCTCCTTAAGGTGCTGAAGGCAGTATTCCAGATTGGTCTACTCATGGCTTTGAATCATTGCAAGTTCTTTGATATTGAAGTCTGATATTTATTAGCTGTTATAATATTTTGACTGTCTTATTGTATCAGGCAACTGTATTTTAGTCACCTGCACAAATAGAATCCTTTTTATTGGAAATAATTTGGATAATACGTAGCTCAGATGGTCAATGTTTGGGTTGAGTTGTTCTCCAATCTTGGCAATTTATTTGCTAACGTTCGTCACCATACAAGGAGAAATCATCAGTGTGCTGTTAATTGTGATGTCCTCCGAATGCTTGGCTTTAATATACTTGCCAATCAGCTGATTGGTCATCATCAGGGAAACTCAATTGTGATGTTACAAGGAAGTTGGTTGTGTGGCAAACTTTATGCCCTGTGATCTGGAATTTTGCCCACATTGGCTCATAACTAGGATTGATGTCTACATGTCTGGTTACAGAATTGTTGTGGAAAACCATGCTTCTAGGAACTCTCTTGCATGCCACATGTTTGCTTGCGCCACTGGTGCCCAGCCAAATTTGTGCCTTTCTTGATCTTCATGGGTATAGTCTAGGGAGAGTCAGTCATGTCGTTTGACAGCCAGTTGACATTCATGGATCCTTCTTATCATTAAATTTCTGTTCTTTGTGGTTTTCTCCATGAGAAAAGATTCCATTTCATATTTTCATGCAAAATCCCTGACTTCAACCACAGTTTCATCCACTCAGCTTTGTTGAATCAGAACTATATTTTTGTAGTTCCACAAACACCCAGTTATACTTTTTTCAGTAAATTTGAGTGAGGGATAAATATTGGCCATTTCACTTATGTAACATCAGTTTTTTTTTCTTTAAATTAACATTAGGAACACATTGGTCCTTGATTTAATAGATCATGAAAAAAATAGCCTATTGAACAACTTAGTTATGCTTTGGTGTATTAGGCAAGAATTTAAGCAGTACTTAGCCAGTATTATTTGGCAGAAGAATTAAATTTAGTTTATCTATGGATGTATTTTATATTTCCTATATTGAACTGCCTCCAGGTGACTTAACAGAAAGAAATTTGATAACCAGTGTAAGTTGAACTTGATCAGACTTGAGGACATATCAAAGAGGAGTGAATAAGTCATTAGGCTAAATTGGGCAGCTGCTGGTACGTCATCACTAAAATAATATGACATCCTATGACCATTTAAAGTAGTGAAGGAGCATTCGGATTTCACCAACCACTCTGTGCATGCATCATGAGCAGGAAGAAGCTCAGCACTAGAATTCAGCCACCTCACAAACAACCTATCTGCCTATTCCACTTGGCCCAAAACATTCTTTGTTTATTCCTCTCCATTGATGTTGCCTGACCTGCTGGGTTCCTCCAGCATTTTGTATGTGTTATTCTGGATCTCCAGCATCTGCAGAATCTCTTATGTTTATGATTTTCTACTACCCTATTTGTGATAAGGGCAGCATGTCTCACTTCAGGATGCCCTGAGGAGGAGTGAAAGCAAATCATTCACAACCCTAAGGGACCACCTAACATAATCCCACAGCTTTGCTATCAAAACATAACCACGTTTTATTTCAGGATTTACTAAGAGTCATGATAAGTAAACTTGATAGCAGGAGAACTGTGCTGTTACAAGAAGATGCATCTATTATCTTGATGTACACCTCTGTCCATTCCTTAATCTAATAACTTTATGGTTGATACTTCGCTTGTCTACAATTTTTACATCTTTTCCCTTTGATTTTTCAGAAGTGTTTTCTCACCACCGGTGATGCTGTTGCCTGTTGTTCTTTGTCCCAGTCCCTGAGCTCTCCCCTTTAACTCTCTTTCCTTGTGCCTCTCTCAGTGAAATTTTCACCTGATTTGTCCTTTCCTGACCTATTGCTGTCATCTCTCACCCTTCTTTATCCATCATGTTGTTGCCTGAATCTCCACTATTTTCCTTGTTCAGTTTTCTCATCTATCCTTCATCATATTTTGTATTCCAAACATTTTCCTCTTTCAATTTAACTCCCTACTGTTTTCTTTATTGATTGCAATCTTGCCCCTCTCCATTCATCCCCTGATCTGTATGCAATGCTGGAAGCTATGACTGAGGAGGGATCAGTTTAGAGAGGGGATTGTGAAAGGATAGGGAAAGGAAGAACACTAAAGTAGAGGGTAAAGTGAAAAGAGAGAAATAAGAAAAGAGAATGAAAACAAAAGAGTGGGAAGTGATATGTATTGGCTTCACTCAGCTAAGTGGTGCCTAGTGGATGGTGGCAAGGGTTCAGTTGTTGAAAATGTCATCATAGTTGAAAAAGGGGATTCATTCTCCGTTCCCATCAATGAGACACTATCCAGTTGTTCATTGAGAAGATAACATGGAACCCAGGAATTTGCGAGGGAAAGGCTGTTCTTCTTTCTGAACCTTACACTGGTTCTGCTCAGAGAAAGAGGTATTGAGATGACTGGGGGAAACATGTATGTCATGGTCAGCCCTTGGTAGGTGGATACTAGCCGAGGCTCTGTATTCCATTGTGTTGATTAGCACTGATATACTTCAGTGCAAAAGCCACTTGGTGCCTCTTTTGTTCTGCACCCTTAGATCCTTCAGTGTCATGTCCCACCGGTGATGCCCATATTCTGTGAGCCTATAAATAAACTCTCAGAGCACCCTGTACAGCTTTATATTACCGTTGTGGTTTAAGAGTCTCTCATGAATTTCTGTGTTCTTTGGCACCCTAATTCTTTAAAAAGAGTCAAGTCAAGTTTATTACCATGTGCACAAGTATGGTGAGATAGAGTACAATGAAGATTTGCTTGCAGTAACATCACAAGCATATGGATACAGACTGCACACAAAACACAAATTATCAATAAATTGTTCCATACAGTGGAAATAGGACTATGCAAACACATGAGTTAGGTTTAAAAAAAAACAAAGAAACAGTCAAAGTTAAGTCCACAGTAGTGCAAGAAGTGGTCCATAAAGTTCCATTGCTGAGGCAAGTTAGGATTGAATGGGTGGGTTCAAGATCAGAAAGGTGGTGAGCTGTTCTCTCTTGTCTGGGTGAGAGAGGGTGGCATCAACTTCTGCTGAAAATGTGCAGTGAAGTTGTTACAGCAAATTTCAGTTTCAGTGTCTCTCATGCATTTTCTCAGTGTTCTTTGGCAAAGTGTAACGAGTTTAGACTACACCATTTGTATGTACTATGTTGTCTGGTCAGGTTAACAATTCTAGGTTAAGTTTGGGGGCTGATCTGTCACATTAAGACCCTCCCTATTATTCTTAATTAGCCACATAATGTTCATGGACCAGCTAAAGGCAGAAATCCTATGAAATTCCAGGAATGTTTATAATTTTTGGGAAACAATAGGAAGATATTATTCATTTAAAGATTAGCTTTATTTGTCACATGTACATCAAAAAATACAGTGAAACATGTTTGCATTAGGGATCTGCTGGGGACAAACAACACGTGCCTCCAAGCTTCTGGCACCAACATAGCATGCCCATAACTTACTCATCCCAGCTCATACATCCTTGGAAAGTGGGAGGGAAACTGGAGCACCTTGGGGAAACTCATACAGTCATGGGGAGAATGTACAAATTCCTTACTAACAGCAATATGAGATACAAAAAAAGGAGTATCACAATCTGTTTCATAGCCTCACCGACTTTCCAATAGGCACCACTGGGTAGCATAATTTAATCAACCATTGATAAGGGATGTTGAGGCCTGCCAGTGCCGTCTAACTCCAGAAAGTCTGTGTGTGTTTAAGGTTGCGTTGTAAAGAAGGAAACATCCCTTTATGCAACATTGGTGTTGGTATTGATTTATTATTGTCACATATACCAAGATACAGTGAAAAGTTTGTCTTGCACACTGGTATGCAGATCAATCATTACACCATGCATTGAAAGAGTACAAATAAAACAATGCAATGCAGAATAAAGTGTAACAGCTACAGAGAAAGTGCAACACAGGTAAACAATAAAGTACAAGATCATAATGAAATAGATTTGGAGGTCAATGGTCTAATCGTACAATAGATCCATTCAAAAGTTTGATAGCAGCTGGATAGAAGCTGTTCTTGATCCTGGTGGAACAGTACATAATTTCAGGCTTTTGTATTTTCTGCCTGATGGGAGGGAGAAGAGAGACTGTCCAGAGCAGGCGAGTTTTTAATTATGCTGGCTGCTTACTGAGGCAGTGAAAAGTATAAACAGAGTCCATGGAGGGGACACTGATTTCCACTATGTGCTGAGCTGCGCTTTGTAGTTTCTAGCAGTCATATGCAGAGCAGTTACCACACCAAGGTATAATACTGTATGTACATCTAGATTGGATTCTTTCTATAGTGCATTGATAAAAATAGGTAAGGGTCAATGGGGACATGCCAAAATTCTTTAGCCTTCTGAAGAAGTGGTATTTTTCATGTTGGCAATAACCAGAATTTATTCTAGTATTCCAAAATAATAATAATAATAATAATAATAAGTACTTTATTGATCTCGAGTGGGGAATTATTTTGATGAATGCAGAAAATAATACATAAGGGACAAGTTAAGAATATATTAGGCTTCCTTTGTGAATATTTCAAAGTACATTTAGACCATAAGACCTTAAGATACAGAGCAGAATTAGGCCATTTGGCCCATTGAATCTGCTCCGCAATTTCATCATGTTGATCCAATTTTCCTCTCAGCCCCATTCACCTGCCTTCTCTTTGTATTCCTTCATACCCAGACCAATCAAGAATCCATCAAGCTCTGCCTTAAATATACAAAAAGACTTGGCCTCCACAGCTGCCTGTGGCAAAGAATTCCACAGATTCACCACTCTGGCTAAAGAGATTCCTCCTTTCTCTGTTCTAAAAGGACGTCCCTCTATTTTGGTCTTAGACTCTCACAGCATAGGAAGCATCCTCTCCATATTACTCTATTGTCTTTCAGCATTCGATAGTTTTTAATTAGGTCGCCATTCATTTTTCTGAATTCTAGTGAATACAGGCCCAGAGCCATCAAACACCCTTCATATGACAAGCCGTTCACTCCTGGAATCATTCTTTGAACCTCCTTTGAACCCTCTCCAGTTTCAGCACATCCTTTCTGAGATAAGGGGCCCAAAACTGCTCATAATACTCCGTGAGGCCTCACCAGTGCTTTATAAAGTCCCAGCATTACATTCTTGCTTTTAAGTTCTATTTCACTTAATATAAATGCTACCTTTTGCCTTCCTCAACACAGACTGAATGTGCAAATTAACCTATGGGGAATGCTGCACAAGGACTCCCAACTCCACTTGCACTTCAGATTCTTGTAATTTCTCTCCATTTAGAAAATAGTCAACCCTTTCATTTCTTCTGCCAAAGTACATGACCATACACTTCCCAACACTGTCTTCCATCTGGCATTTCTTAGTCCATTCTCCTAATCTGCCCAAGTCCTTCTGTACCTCTCTACTTCCTCAAAACTACCTGCCCCTCCACCTATCTTCACTTCATCTGCTGACTTTGCAGCAAAGCCATCAATTCCATCATCCAAATCATTAACAACGTAAAAAGAATCGGTCCCAACACAGACCCCTGTGGAACACCACTAGTCACTGGTAGCCAGTCAGAAAAGGCTCCATTTATTCCCACTCTTTACTTCCTGCCAGTCAACCACTGCTTTATCCATGCTAGAGTCTTTCCTGTAATTCCATGGGCTCATAGGTTATTACGCAGCCTCACGTGTGGCACCCTGTCAAAGGCCTTCTGAAAATCCAAGTACACAACATCAACAGATTCTCCTTTCTCTATCCTGCTTGTAACTTCTTCAAAGAATTCCATCAGATTTGTCAGGCAAGATTTCCCCATGGGAAAACCATGCTGACTGTGGATTATTTTATCATGTGCCTCCAAATACCTTGACACCTCATCCTGAATAATTGACTTCAACATCTTCCCAACCACCACACGTATAGATGCTGCCTGGCCTGGTGAGTTCCTCCAGAATTTTGTGTGTGTTGGATTTAGAGCATCTGCAGATCTTCTCTTGTTTGTGATCTTCCCAACCACTCTCCCTTCTGAATAGTGGAGTGACATTTGCAATTTTCCGGTCTTCTGGAACCATTCCAGAATCTAGTGGTTCTTGAAAGGTCATTACTAATGCCTCCACAATTTCTCCAGCCACCTCTTTCAGAACTCTGTGGTGTAGACCATCTGGTGCAGGTGACTTATCTACCTTCAGACTTTTCAGTTTCCCAAGAGCCTTCACTCTAGTTACGGTAACTTTACACACTTCATGCCCCCGACTCCTGGACTTCCTCCTCACTGCTAGAGGCTTCCACAGTGAAGACTGACGCAAAATACTTATTCAGTTTGTCTGCTATTTTGTTGTTCCCTGTTATTTCTCCCTCCAGCATCATTTTCCAGTAGTCTGATATCCATTCTTGCCTCTTTTTTACATTTTATGTATCTGAAGAAACTTTTGGTATCCTCTTTAATATTATTGGCTAGATTACTTTTGTATTTCATCTTTACCTTCTTAATGACTTTTTTTAGTTGCCTTCTGTTGGTTTTGAAAAGCTTCCCAATCCTCTAACTTCCCAGTAATTTTTGTTCTATTATATGCCCTCTCTTTAGCTTTTAGGTTGGCTTTGACTTCTTGTGTTAGCCATAGTTGTGTCATCTTTTCTTTAGAACACTTCTTCCTCTTTGGGATGTATATATTCTGTGCCTTCCGATTGCTTCCAGAATTTCCAGCCTTTGCTACTCTGCCGTCATCCCTGCCAGTGTTCTTCTCCAATCAATTCTGGCCAACTCCTCTCTCATGGCTCTATAATTCTCTTTACTCCACTGTAATACCAATACATCTAACTTTAGTTTCTCCTTCTCAAATTTCAGGGTGAATTTGATCATATTATGATCACTTTCCCCTAAGGGTTCTTTTACTTTAAACCTATATTATCAAAGTACATATACATTATACAACCTTGAGATTCTTCTCCTTACAGTCAGCCACAAAACAAAGAAGCCCAAAAAACACATTAAAAAAAAGACTGTCAATTTTACAAAAACAAAGACCATCAAATAGTGTACCATTATAAAGTTTTCTGCATCATTTAGTTATTATTTTGGAATTTTACCAACACAGCTCTTGGTAGTTTCACAAGCCATAATTGTTAACTGAGATTGGAATAATCTTGATAAGCAAGTCAATTTACTAGTGACCTTTGGAGGTAAACTGCCTGATTTCAACTCTTTGCTTTCCTTTGTTTGGCTACCTTGGCCCATTATAACATTCTGTCTCTATCTCTCTCTGTTACTAGGAGCAGCATGAGAGGTTACAGCAAGTATAAAGGAAAGCATTTGATTTTTTTCATTTTCTCGCGCAATGTGGACATTAATGACAGGGCAGCTATATGTAACCATTCCTAAATTTTCTTGAGAAACCAATGATGGGTTACCCTTTTGAGTTGCTACTTTTTATAGAAAGATAGAAAACAGCACAGTACAGGCCCTTCGGCACACAAAGCTGTGCCAAACATGTCCTTACCTCAGAAATTACCTAGGGTTACACATAGCCCTCTATTTCTCTGAGGCCCATGTACCTGTCCAGGAATATCTTAAAAGACCCTATCGTATCCGCCTGCACTACCATTGCCTGCAGCCCATTCCACACACTCACCACTCTCTGTGTAAAAAACTTACCCCTGACATTTCCTCTGTACCTACTTCCAAGCACCTTAAAACTGTGCCTTCTCATGCTAGCCATTTCAGCCCTGGGAAAAAGCCTCTGACTATTCAGACGATTAATGCCTCTCATCATCTTATACACCTCTATCAGGTCACCTCTCATCCTCCATCACTCCAAGAAAAAAAGGCCAAGTTCACTCAACCTCTTGTCACAAGGCATGCTCCCCAATTCAGGCAATATCCTTGTAAATCTCCTCTGCACCCTTTCTATAGTTTCCACCTTCTTCCTGTAGTGAGGCGACCAGAACTGAGCACAGAAGTCCAAGTGGGGTCTGACCAGGGTCGTATATAGCTGCAACATTACCTCTTGGCTCTTGAACTCAACAGCACAATTGATGAAGGCCAATGCACCATATGCTTTCTTAACCACAGAGTCAACCTGCGCAGCAGCTTTGAGTGCCCTATGGACTCGGACCCCAAGATCCCTCTGATCCTCCACACTGCCAAGAGTCTTACCATTAATACTATATTCTGCCATCATATTTGACCTACCAAAATGAACCACTTCACACTTCTCTGAAATGCTTGAGCACATAGACATTAAGAAAGAGGAAGTGCTGGAGCTTTCGAAAAGCATTAAGTTAGATAAGTCACTAGGACCGTTTGAGATATACCCCAGACTACTGTGGGAAGTGAGGGAGAAGATTGCTGATCCTCTTGCGATAATCTTTGTGTCATCATTAGGAACGAGAGAAGTACTGGAGAATTGGAGGGTTGCAGATGTTGTTCCCTTGTTCAAGAAAGGTAGTAGAGATAACCCAGGAAATTATAAATCAGTGAGAATGACTTCAGTGGTGGGTAAGTTGTTGGAGAAGATCCTGAGAGGTAGGATTTATGAGCATTTGAAGAGACATAATCTGATTAGGGATAGTCAGCATGGCTTTGTCAACGGCAGGTCGTGCCTTATGAGTCTGATTTAATTATTTGAGGACGTAACAAAACACATTAATGAAAGTAGAGCCGGGGACGTAGTGTATTTGGATTTCAGCAAGGCATTTGATAAGGTTTCCCATGCCAGGCTCCTGCAGAAAGTAAGGAGGCATGGGATCCAAGGAGACCTTCCTTTGTGGATTCAGAATTGGCTTGCCTACAGAAGGCAAAGGGTGGTTGTAGATGGTTTGTATTCTGCATGGAGGTCAGTGACCAGTGGTGCTCTGTGGGGATCTGTTCTGGGACCCCTCCCCTTGGGATTTTTATGTGACCTGGATGAAGAAGTAGAAGGGTGGGTTAATAAGTTTGCTGATGACACAAAAGTTGGGGGAGTTGTGGATAGTCTGTAGGGTTGTCAGAGGTAGGATGCAGAACTGGGCTGAGAAGTGGCAGATTGTCTTCAACCTAGATACTGGTAAATGTGAGTGGCTCATTTTGGTAGGTCTAACTTGAAGACAGAATATAATATAAATGGTATGACTCTTTGCAGTGTGGAGGATCTGAGAGATCTTGGGGTCCAAGTCCATAGGTTAAAAGGTCCATAGGTGCGCAGGTTGACAGTGTTGTTAAGAAGGCTTATGGTGTGTTAGCATTCATCAACCGTGGGATTGAATTCAAGAGACATGAGGTGATGTTACAGCTATGTAAGACTTTGGTCAGACCCCACTTGGAGTACTGTATTCAGTTCTGGTCATCTCACTACAGGAAGGATATGGATACTATACATTGTGTGCAGAGGAGATTTACAAGGATGTTGCCTAGATTGGAGGGTGTACCTTATGAGAATAGGTTGAATGTACTTGGCCTTTTCTCCTTGGAGCGATGGAGGATGAAAGGTGATCTGATAGAGGTGTATAAGATGATGAAGGGCTTTGATTGTGTGAGCAGCCAGAGGCTTTTTCCCAGGGCAGAAATGGCTAACATGAGAGGGCTTGGAAATGGGTACTGAGGGGATGTCAGGTGTAAGTTTTTGACACAGAGAGTGGTGGGTGTATGGAATGCACTGCCAGCGGCGGTGGTGGAAGCGGATACAATAGGGTCTTTTAAGAGCCTTGATGGTAGATAGGTACGTGGAGCTGAGGAAAATAGAGGGCTATGTGCTAGGGAAATTCTAAACAGTTTCTAGTGTAGGTTACATGGTCGGCATAACATTGTGGGCCAAAGGCCCTGTAATGTGCTGTAAATTTCTATCTTCTATGTAATTTACTAGTTCAAGTTCAAGTTTAATTTTCATTCAATCATACTTGAATACTTGAATACCCATGAGTATAAAACAGCAGATAAAACAGCATTTTTCCAAGGATGAGGTATAAAACAAAGTACCAACAGTCATACACAGCACAAGGCACATACTGTTTAGCACACGTAAGATAGTAAGCACATACTATATAACAAAGCAGTAAGATACAGTCATACAAAAAATATATATAGTCCATGTCCCTCGGTCCATGAATGTTGCAGCAGTCTGCAGTCAAACATGATACATATTGTCTTCTGCTGAGTGAACACCAGAGGGCAGTATTGGCTCCTGCATGGACACAGCACCACACTGCCTCCATTGGAGTGCACTGACTCTGACACCTCTCTCCCGAGTGAGTAAACGAGCGACATTATAGCTTTAGGCCTAGTCCTTGCTACGACTGCTCCTCCACCATCCACCAATAAACCAATGAACTAAGCGTGCAGCATTCCACATTAACAACGTCCAACAGGGTCTTGCAATCACAGGAAAAGCAAATAAGATGGTTATTCACAGCTAGGCTGCACATCACCTTCGCACACCAACTCTTTCAGACTTTTCGCCAATGAGCAACTCGCTGATGTTGTAGACCTGCAGTACTTTAAGTTCTTAATGTCCAGTTGGGTCTTGCAATCCTAAAAAAAAGTTTAAAAAAGACAGTAACACCTTAGGCTGGCCCCGTAGAAGCCGCTGCATCTGAGCATGCCACCATCTTACCATAAATCTCTCCAAATCTCGTGTTTCTGATTAAAGACTTTGATTGTATGGAATAAGTAGAGAAACCAGTGTTTAACTGGCATGTTCAGACTCATGAAACTGTTTACTGCAACAGAAAAGTCTGTACCCAGGAGACTCAGTTTCAGGTAATTGGTGAAGGAGACAGATGTGATTTCTTTTTAAGCTGTATATTATTATGATGTACTTGAATATACATGTGCAAGAAGATTCAATAATAACTTTTAAAATAGAATTGGTTAAATGCCCAGAGGGGAATATTTGTTCACCTAATGAAAAAGGACAGAAGAGAATACGTAGGAGTTTCTGTGCACCTGTGAGAAGAACAGGACCAACGTGAGTAAATGTGTGCCTGCAACCAACATGACTAACGATGACGTCCTGCAGATAGTTCATGAAACTACTTCTTCTACTCCTTTTTTAAATCATTCTTCTACAACTAATTTGTCTATGATTGGAGCCTGTAGTTTACATTTTGATAACGTGATTTTGGGCCGACTGAGTGATCTGGCGCTTTTGCTGTTTCCGAGAGAATTTGGCGTGGTTGAGAACGGAGTATGAGGGCTAATGGCGGAGCACAAACCCATGATTGGCTCCATTACCTGCTGATCTCACGAATTAGATTGAAATCAATGAGGACGAGAGCAGAAGGCGAGTGGGTGTTCAACATTTGCCCAGTCTCCCTCTACGTCTGGCTCTCTGCAGCTGGAGGAAGGTGCAGGTGTCTCGGTTCTTGGGCAAGATTCGATTGGCGCAATATATGGATTGCCCCATTTTTAGAGGACTCTGCAGTTCATGTTATATGTATTATAGGTGTCTGTACCCCTTTGTTTTTTTGCTACTTTGTGTGATATCGATTGGGGCACTTCAACGCGGACTGGCTCTGGGGTCTGGTCAATGAATGACACAGCGCAAAATTGGACTGAACTGAACGTTTCTGGATTGTTTCAAGGACTCTGTGGTTTGATGTTTAATATTCTGCGTGTTATTTGCTCACTCTTTGCCATTTGCGCAATTTGTTCCTTTTTGCGCATTGGGTGTTTGATGTTTTCGTTGTTTGTGTTGCATGCTGTTTCCTTGTTTCATGGCCGCCTGCAGGAAGACAAATCTCTGGGATGTATACTGCATGCAAACTTTGATAATAAATATACTTTGAAACTTTGAATCTAGACGTGGGAGAGCTTAAAGTATAAATAAGGAATAAGCAGAGGAAAATAATCAACATATCTGGATGAAGAAAGTAAGTTTAACAAATTAATATTGGTAAAGAAACATTATAGGTCAGCACATCTCATTGATGCCTGTCAAATATTGAAAGGGCTAGATAGAGTGAATGTAGAAAGGATATTTCCAAAAGAGTTGGGAGGTAGTCTAGGGCGAGGGGCACAACCTCAGAATGGAAGAACATCCCTTTAGAACAGAGATAAGGAGGAATTTATTTAGCTAGAGCGTGGTAAATTTTAGAAGTTCATTGTCATAGACAACTATGGAAGCCAAATCATTGATTATACTTAGAAAAGAGGTTGTAAGGGTCTTAATTAGTAAGGGCGTGAAAGGTTATGGAGAGAAGGCAGGAGCATGGGGTTGAGAGGGATAATAAATCACCCATGATGGACGGCATGGCAGTCTCAATGGGTCAAATGGCCTAACTCTTCTCCTATTGTCTTATGCGTTTTATCTTAACATTGTGGGCTGAAGGGCATGTTCTGCGCTATACTATTCCATGTTCCGTTCAAACGAGAGCTAATAAAACTAATAATTCCTGAGGACCAGTATCAGAGAGTTTTAAAATAATTGGCAATGGCTCTGGTTATCAACTTCTATATTTCCATTAATTCTAAAGTGAATCCTGGAGTCTGGAGGATAGAAAATGTTGCTCCACTGTATAAGAAAGGAGGGAGAGGGAAAACATGGAGCTACGGTTTCTTAGTTGACATCAGTTGGGAAGACGCTAGGATCTTTCAAAGATGTAATATCAAGAAAAGTAGAAAATTATAATTTGATTTAATGGAGTTTAAATGATCTTATTAAAAAGTAAATAGTTTTTAACTGATCTTTGGTGTTCTTTGAGGTTGATTTTTTTATTTTGGTCTATTTAGATTTTAAGAAGGTTTTCAATAAGTTCTGACACAGGAGACTGCTGAACAAAGTTAGAACCCATGGATTTGGGAGTAAGATACTCATGTGGATTTAGATTGTTTAACAGACAGAAAACAGAGAATATAGGTCTATAAATGGGTCCTTCTCTGGTTGCATGCGGGGTATTACAGAGATTGGTGCTGAGGTCCAGATATTCATAATCTATTATCAATGATGAGGCTCAGGAGATCAAACTTAACATTGCCACATTTGCTGATACTGGGGCACAGCAGGAATGTAAGTAGTGAAAACAGAGAAGCAATGAAAATCTACAACAACCTGGCAGATAGAGCACAGTTTGAAAAAAACTGTTGTTGTTCATTTAAGTGCAAAGATCAGAAATACTGAATTATGTTTAAACAGAGAGAAGCTGGGAAATGTTAATATTTAAAGGAGCTCAGTATCCTTGTACATGTCACTGCAAGCTAACATGCCAGTGCAATAGGTAAGAAGGAAAATGATATGTTGGCCTTCCTGCAAGAAATTTATGTAAAGGTATCATTGTACAATATTGTAGATCCAATGTGAGAGGTGAGAGCTGTGTGCAGTTTTGGTCTCTTCATTGAAAAGAGAGGGTGTGCAAAGAAAATTCACACGTCGGCTTCTTAGGTACTGGTCTGTCATAGGAAGAAAGATTAAGAAGTACTGCTTCTATTCTTTAGAATTTAAAAGAAAGATGCGTACTAAATTCTTCAAGGGTTCAGTAGGGTGGTTATGAAGAGATGATTCTGCTGGCTGAGGAATCTAGATCTTGGGTTAAATGTCAAAATGGGAGGTACACTATTTTGGACAAAATTGAGGTGAAATTTCGTCATTCAAAGGAGGGTAAACTTTTGGAAACCACTACTCTAGAGGGGGAATGTTCAGTTAATGGTTGCATTTTAAACAGAAATGAATGTTAGAGGAACCAAGGGACAGGGAGGAGAGAGCTGCTGAGGCAGAAAATCAACTGTGATGTTATTGAATAGTGGGACAGTGTGGAGGAGCTGAATGAACTACTTCTGCTGCTGATTCTTATGTTTGTGAGAGTGGGAATAATTGGTGATCTCTACCTAAGACATGACTCAAGCATGATTGGATGAGTAGCCTCCGGTGTTACTTGAAATACTAAGAAGCTTTTTTTTTCATAATATTATAGAGTAAATTTGTAAGGATATTGCCAAAACCTGAAGACCTGAGTTATAGGGAAAGGTTGAATAGGTTAGGACTTTATTTCCTGAAGCAACAATGAGGGGAGATTTGAAAGAGGTGTAAAAAATTATGAGGTGTATAGATAGGGTAAATGCAAGCAGGCTTTTTCTACTGAGGTTTGCAGAGACTAGAACTAGGGGTCATAGGATAAGGGTGAAACATGAAATATTTAAGGGTAACCTCTTTATTCAGATGGAGGCACGATTGTGGAATGAGCTGCCAGCAGAAGTGGTGAGTGCAAGTTCATTTTCAACATTTAAGAGAAGTTTGGGTAAGTACATGGGGGGGTATGACCCAGGTATGTGTCGATGAGTCAAGTAACAGCTCGGCATGGATTAGATGGGCCAAAGAACCTATTTCTGCACTATGATTCCATTAATGTTTGGAGATACAGCAGGTATTAACCCTGATGTAAATAATAATAATGTCTTTTTTGTGTTTGGAAATAGGTGATATCTGTTGTGTATTTAACATTTCAGAAATAGTTGAGTAATATTCTAAATATATTGTTTGATTAAGCATTGTTTGTTATTTGTGTAATTCATTACAGGTTATATGTAAAAGTATGTGAATGGCATATGCATTGCACCACCATGTCATGAGTGCATACTTCACAAAAGTAAAATGAATTAGACATGTTATTCCCAGGCTCCCGTGTTTTTCTTTCAATTAGTTTCTGGAGTTACAAAGCATAACAGTGGCATTGAGGAAATTTTAAAGTGGTCCCGAGACAACTCCCTGTCTGTTGAAGCACAGTGAGATGCTCATGTTTTAAAAAATAGTGCAGCCACATTTTTTTTCTTCAGAAATGGGAGAGAGATGGTCAAATTTTAAAAAAAGTGTAGACAATGGAAAAAAATTAACGGGGTCATAAACAGTGAGTACCAGGTGATAATAATCATCATAATAAAAAAGAGCAGAAATGGTCGGCTTCATTGGAAAGGTAGATGCATTCGATTGCACAACAGATAAATGGTTAATTTATACTGAATGAATTGGGCAGTATTTTGAAGCAAATTAAATAGCCATTGAAAAGTGAATGCCAGAATTACTGAGTGTAATAGATGGAAAAGCATACAGTTTGCTTAGAAATTTAACTGTGCCAATCAAACCAGCCAGAATGAGCTTGGTTGATATTGTGAAAACAATGTGGGAACATTTAGAACCATGTTGATTGCAGAATGCTTTAGATTTCATAAGTGGATCAAAAGGAAAGGAAGTCTATTACAGCTCATTGGCTGAATTGAAGAAATTGTCTGAGGACTGTCAGTTCAATAATGGGCTTAATAATGCACTGAGAGATCAAGTAGTTTGTGGCATCTTACAAGAAAGGATTCAAATATGGCTCCTAACTGAAGTGCAACTCGCATTTAAAAGAGCAGTTGAAATCACTGTATCAATGGAAACAGCAGCTAGACATGCAACTGAGTTGCAGTCAGGAATGAAAGTGAGCATAAAACAGAATTGCAACATCTAAACATGAACCTGCCTGGCTGAATAAATTGTGTTACTGTTGTATTAGGGGCTCACATACACCAGACCAACGGAGGTTTAAAAGTGAATCTTGTAGAAAATGCCACAAAATAGGATGTATTCAAAGCATGTTGGGCAGACAAAACTAATGGAATGCAGAGGGAAAAAAAGATAAGAAGTTGCAGTTTCAAAAAGAGCACTGATCTGCATGCTGTTGATAAAAAAAATCAGACAGTGATGAGAGTGACAAAGGACTAAGTAGCCTTAAGAGTTACAACATGAAAACTAACAAGAGCTAATCAATATGGTTTACACCAAAAATGACAGCAAATTAATTAAAATTGATTTGGATACTGGCTTGGCTGTTTTGCTCATTCCACAAAATGTGTTTGAACAGCATTTTAAAAATAACCATATAACCATATAACAATTACAGCACAGAAACAGGCCATCTCGGCCCTTCTAGTCCGTGCCAAATGCTTACTCTCACTTAGTCCCACCGACCTGCACTCAGCCCATAACCCTCCATTCCTTTCCTGTACAATTTTTTTTTTAAATGACAATATCGAACCTGCCTCTACCACTTCTACAGGAAGCTCATTCCACAGCTACTGCTCTCTGAGTAAAGAAGTTTCCCCCTGTGTTACCCCTAAACTTTTGCCCCTTAACTCTCAACTCATGTCCTCTTGTTTGAATCTCTCCTACTCTCAATGGAAAAAGCCTATCCACATCAACTCTATCTATCCCCCACATAATTTTAAATACCTCTATCAAATCCCCCCTCAACCTTCTATGCTCCAAAGAATAAAGACCTAACTTACAGCTACAGCCTTTCTCTGTAACTTAGCTGCTGAAATCCAGGCAACATTCTAGTAAATCTTCTCTGTACTCTCTCTATTTTGTTGACATCTTTCCTATAATTCAGTGCCCAGAACTGTACACAATACACCAAATTCGGCCTTACCAATGCCCTGTACAATTTTAACATTACATCCCAACTCCTATACTCAATGTTCTGATTTATAAAGGCCAGCATACCAAAAGCTTTCTTCACCACCCTATCCACATGAGATTCCACCTTCAGGGAACTATGCACCATTATTCCTAGATCACTCTGTTCTACAAAGTTGGGTGCACTTCCTGCAGATGTAGTCCTCAGGGTACCCTGCAACTTCACATCTTATAGGAGGTGCATTCCACTACGTTAACTACCATCCTGCCTACACTTATTATACCTTTGGCTCTAACTTCTTAAATGTAAGTTCAACTATCAACTAAATGATTCCAAATGACTCAGCATCTGTCTGATCTCTCTGAAGCCTGTTGAGCCAATGCCTGACCACTCTAACACTGACCCACTCCAGCAACGGTTGCTCCACTTACCCCTCATTTCTTGTTATTGACCCTTGCTAAATTACTAATAACTCAAGCAATCTCCTGCTTGGGAAACAGGTCGTGGTTGCCTTTTAAATCCGTATATCTCAGTTTATTCTGGCATATCAAAATAACAGATACACTGGGTTATATTCTGTACTCTCACCAGAGCTCAGTTTACTTCCTCTAAACTTAGAGAATTCACTGAAAAACATGAGTGTGTGAGAGTGTTAATGAGAAAAGAATGATAGGATTTTCCAACAGTTTGGAAAATATTCTAATCCAACCAAAGTGTGCTGGATTATTGGAACTGTACTGTATATACTTCAATTTTTACAAATAAAATACATTTTTATAGGAAAACAGATCTACAATGTTTGGGGACTGGCATCTAAATTATGGTATCCATCCCACAGTTTAGGCAAGCCACATCTACAGTTGTTATATTCATAGAATACCTTATATGTAGTCTGCCATTAATCTGTCATAATTATCTATCATAATTTCTGACTCACAGGCAAAACAAACCAGTAAGAGTGGATGTATAATTACTTGTCTCAAGTTATTGAATCAAAATCTTTCTGATTACCACCCTGCTGTAATCACTCCATTAGCAGATGAATCAGCATTTCTTCATATCAAACCATAAACTTTGAATATTTTAAGGACACAAACCATATCAAACCATAAACTTTGAATATTTTAAGGACACAAAATGTACTCTGGATGGGGAACTTGGATGTGGGTTTCAGCAGAAGAGAAGCTGAGGCAAGGAAGGATATGGGAAAATCCACAGTGCAGGAGCACAATACTTTAAAGAAGACAAATCATTGCTTACCAAATTGACTCCTTGGATAGCAACTTTTTAACTTGGCAAGTTAAGCAGACAGGCCTATAATCTATTGACTATCGGAGACTGAGAAGTCCTGTCATTGAAGAATACACGCTTCTCACAAGGCTTGACAATGGGAAAGGAAGAAGTATTTCCCTTGGCTGAGATACCTAGAACTAGGAGATCAACCATTGAGATGAGGCAACATTTTTTCTCCCAGATACTGTAAATCTTTGGAATTCTCCATCCATGAGGCTAAATCCCTGAGTTACTTTTTCAAAGGAAATGCTGTTTTTTTTGGTATTTAGGAAATCAAGAGATACGGAGCCAGTAGTTGAAAGTGGTACCGAGGTAAAACATCAGCTATAAACTTATTCAATGGCAAAAAAAAAAAGCTGAATGATCTGCTCCTATGAATCAGGACACATTCTGATCAAGTCTGAATTTCTAAGAACCTGTACATATGTATGAACAATACTGAACTGAAAATATCCAACTAAGAACTTATACTGGAGAAAAGATAACTCCTGTGGGAATGTTACTGATAACAGTGAAATACAACAATTGGGCTTGTATCTGACAAAACCAGGAGGGTCAGTATTGTGGGGCTGTGTTTGGCTGAGACAACTTAATTGGTGATCCATTCACCACTTTCAGTAGAGTAAATTGAAAGCAAATCAAGAAAGGTACTGGATGATACCACAGCAGTGTTCAAGGATGGCATTGGAAAACTCAGAAATATGAAGGGTAACATAGTGTTAAATGAAAATGCCATACTTAAGTTTTACAAAGCCCATCCGGTTCCTTATACCATCTGTGAGAAAGCAACCAGTGAGCTAAATCACATGGAGGCTGTAAGAATTCTTTCTAAGGTTGAGTGGAGCCCAAGAGTAATGCCAGTGATCTCAGTAGCCAAGAAGGATGGGTCTGTCAGGATTTGTGGTGATTTTAAGGTCACCATCAACCTAATTGTGAAAGTGGATCAATACCCTTTGCCCAGGAGAGAGGATAACTTTGCAATCCTTTCTGGAGGGAAACACTTCAGCAAATGGACATAGCTGAAGCCTGCCTCCAGATGGAAGTGGAAGAGGAATCCGAAGTGTTTCCCACCATAAACATTCACATTGGGCTTTATCACTATAACAGGCTTCTTTCTGCAGTACCCTCTGCACCTGCACTCCAGCAGAAAGCTATGAACCAGCTGCTGTAAGGCTGCCCAGGCATTCAGTGTTCCTGGAATGACATCATCATTACCAGTAAGGATGACAAGGAACATCTCCAAAATCCCAAGACAGTGTTAATACAGATTACAGGTTCAGTGCACAACATGACAAGTGCGAATTCTTCAAACCAAGCATCATTTATTATGGTCAGGTCATTGACAAACAAGGATTACACAAGTGTATTTCTGGTTTATGATGGCACTGGTGAAGCCCAGTGACTACTTATCGGTAGAAAACAAAACAAAGACTACAAGTAAATATTTTATTAACACTTCTTCTGGCAAAATTTCTGGTAAACAATCACCTCAAAAATAGAGGCATGATAGAGGTGAGGTGAGCAGAGGAGAGCTGGAGTCAAGGCAGAGACAGGCGAATGAGTGCAAGGTTGAGGTAGAGTTGAGGTGAGCGGAGGTGAGGCCCGTCCACTGAAACTGAGAGCAAGGAAAGACCCGAGGTTTGGTCGATCTAAGCATCAGGCCGATTTGTAAAGGTCAGGCACAGGTTGAAACATGGAAGTGAGGCCCAGGCTCAGAGTGTTTTGAATCTACAGAGCCTGGGTCCTAGAGTGAGGAACAAACCAACATTTGTACAACCAGATCAAAAAGGCAGGATGTCGGGACCAGAGCCAAGGATCAGACTGGTTCTGTTTGCTGCTCCACAGTGTTTATTTGGCCTGTGGCCTGCTCTGGCTGCATTGATGCCTGGCTTCATGTCTGCAGACTCACTTTCACTCTGGGAGCTGTTTGCTTGCTTTCTTTTGTTGTTGATGTGATTTTTTTTACATTGGGTATTTAACTGTCTTCTTTTTTAAAATGGGGTCTTTTGGGTTTCTTTGTTTGGTAGCTGCCTGTCAGAAGACAAATCACAAGATTGTATAATGTATACATGGTGGTGGCATCTGTTAGTCTCATGAGACCCTGGATCTGTACCCTCTCCAGGGCGCAGTACTGGGGCAACGTTGTATGGAAGACCGACAGTTGCACATGCAGCGAGTCTCCCCTCTCCACGACACCAATGTCGTCCAAGGGAAGGGCAAGGGCCAATACAGCTTGGCACCAGTGTCATCGCAGGAGTTGCCAGAACGGGGTTGAAGGCAATGTCGGACTGCCTTAGGGACTCCAGCTCCAGATTTGTCCTCAAGGTTTACTCCCGAAGCCTTTTCCATGAGTGGGCATGGCCGCAAGGCAGCGGAGGTTTGAAATCGGAGTTTTCCCTCTCGTAGGTGGACTGCCTTCCCAGGCTGATGAGCTCCATCTACCCGAAGCACTGGTTTTAAGGCACCAGGACCCACCTTCGCCCCTTCTCCTGTCAGTAGAAACAGTTCTGCCGGGCTTACAGGCTAAGCCACACGAGAAGCCAGGAGTTGGACTTGGTTGTCAGAGGCTATTTGAGGCGCATGCCGTGAGGAGCACTTTTAGGTGGGAGCTTGTCCCCACTACCACTCCTCGGCTTGACAAGCTTGGAACCAAGGTATACATACTTTGATAATAAATGTACTTAAACTTTTAAACTTTGAGAAAATTCAAGCAGTGATGGACACTTCAGGGCCAAAGGACGTGTCACAGTTGCGGCCCTTTTTAAGATTTGTCTGTTACAATGAACGGTTCCTGCCAAACTTGACTCCTATGTTCCACACTTTGAACTCATTACTGATCGGGAGGAAATGGCAATGGACAAAGCAGTGTGGAGTGGCTTTCCAAAAAGCAAAGGAAATGGAGATATCAGACACTGTACTCACACATTATGATGCACATTGGCCAGTGAAGCTTGCCTGTGATGCCTCTCCTTGTGGTATCAGTGCAGTCATGTCACATGTTATGAGTGATGGAAGTGACCTTTGCATCACGTTCCCTTACTGTTGCAGAGAAAAATTACACATAGATTGACAGAGAGGCCTTTTCTGGTTTGGGGCGTAAAACTTTTCAACCAGTATGGGAGAGCATTTACCCTCATTACTGATCATCAACTACCAATGTCCATTTTCAATCCATAGAAGGGTATTCCACTAGCTGCAGATGCCAAGTTCAGCCATGGGCTCTGCTTCTTGGAGGACACAATTACAAGAATGAATTCAAGAGGACCACTAACCATGGAAATGCTGATGGATGTCCCAGTTATCCTTGGAAAAGGAAATACCTGAAAAATTTACAAAAGAAGACACTTCTCTTGACATATTCTCTCTAATGCAAACCAATAGTCTCCCCACTATGGCAGAGATGATCCAAAGGGAAACCAGAGAAGCCCCTCACTGTCTCAGGTCTACAAGGCTGCCCAAAATGGCTGGAATGTGCAGCAGAAATTCCAGTTCCCCATTTTTACTAGTGCCAGGATAAACACCCTTGATGGGGGATGGCCTATATGAGGATTGAGAGATGTTGTACCAACTGAACTAACAGCTAAGGTATTGGACGAGCTACATGCTGGTCATCTTGGAGTGGCCAAAGTGAAAGTGTTGGCTTGAAGCTTTGTCTGGTACCCTGGAGTAGATCAGCAGATTAAGCACCTAGCCATGCACTGTCTGATATGCCAACACACCCAGAAGATGCCAAGAGCAGAGTCGCTCCATCCCTGGGAATGACCTGCATTGCTCTGGCAAAGAATTCATATGGATTTTGCTGGACCATTCATGGAGACTAATTTTGTTGTAGTAGTGGATGCAGCTACGAAGTGGCCAGAAATGTTGCTAGTAGCCTTGGACACTGTTGTCATGCTGGGAAGCCTCTTCTCGTGGACTGGTGTTCCAGAACACTTAGTCAGTAACAATGGACCACAGCTTATTGTGGAACAGTTTCAGTCATTCTTGAGAATGAATGGAATAAGATATATTACCTCAGCACCATATCACCCAACTACGAATGGTTTGGCAGAAAGGTATGTCCAGAATCTACTGCAAGCATTGTCAGCAGAACACACTGCACTAATATTGAATCAGAAACTCACCAATTTCCTCCTTGAGTATCGCAATGCGGCACACTCCACAACCAGCAACTCTCCAGCTGTGCCATTCCTGGGTCATCCCTTGCGCTCACACTTGGAGCTCCTCAGACCCAGTCTCAGGACAAACAGCTGAGACAAATTGAGGGCTCTTCAAACAAGGAGGTTTAATATTTCACCCCTGGACAAGCAGTCCTGGTGAGGGACTGGAGGTGATCAGAAGTGTGTACTTGGGAAGATCAAGGACAGAATTGGACTAGTCTCCTACACAGGGGAGATGTGTAAGAATCCCAGAGTCAACTCCTACAACCACCATGGAGGAGGCCCAGAACCTGAGATTATTTCACAGCCATAAGTCTCACCTGCCCAACAAAGTGACCACATCCCACCACCCCCGTCAGTAAAGACATTGTTGCACAAGAGTAAGAAATCCTCCACAGTGATTTTATCTTTAGGTCAGAATGAGACAATTTAGAATCTACCTTGCTGTGAATGTGTATGTAGTAGTTCTATTATATACTACACTGTATACAGTATATATATTGTATGTTTATATATAGTTCAGATGCATTCTATATACAGTACTGGGCTGAGGTTTATAGTTAAACAGGGAGGAATGTTGTGTATTTAGTATTTCAGTAATATTGTAAATATATTGTTTGATTAAGCATTCTTTGTTGTTTACATAATTCATTATGGGTTATATTTAGAAGAACATGAATGGCATACCACGTCATAAATGTGTGCCTCACTAAAGGGAAACAAAGTAGACACATTATCCTCAGGTTTCCATGTTTTTCTTTCAATTAATCTCTGGAGTTACAAAACATAACAGTACCTGCTTCAACTCTTTTATAATACTAAGGTGTTAGATTCACTCGGGTTTGATTATTAATAATGACCATATCACTAAGTGTCAAAGGTACATTTAATGTCAGAGGAATGTATACAATATACATCCTGAAATGCTTTTTCTTCACAACCATCCATGAAAACAGAGAATGCCCCAAATGATGAATAACAGTTAAATGCAAGAATCCCAAAGGCCCCCTCCCATGTACCAGCACCAGCAAGGCAACGATCCCCCTCCCCCATTAGCTAGGCAACGATCCCCCTCCCCCATCAGCAAGGCAATGATCCCCCTCCTCCATTAGCTAGGCAACGATCCCCCTCCCCCATCAGCAAGGCAACGATCCCCCTCCCCCATCAACGACCCCCCTCCCCCATCAACAAGGCAAAGACCCCCCTCCCCCATCAGCAAGGCAACGATCCCCCAGCCCCATCAACAAGGCAACGACTCCCCTCCCCCATCAGCAAGGCAACGATCCCCCTCCCCCATCAGCAAGGTAACGAGCCCCCTCCCCCATCAACAAGGCAACGATCCCCCTCCCCCATTAACAAGGCAACGATCCCCCTCCCCCATCAACAAGGCAACGACACCCTCCCCCATCAGCAAGGCAACGATCCCCCAGCCCCATCAACAAGGCAACGACTCCCCTCCCCCATCAGCAAGGCAACGATCCCCCTCCCCCATCAGCAAGGTAACGAGCCCCCTCCCCCATCAACAAGGCAACGATCCCCCTCCCCCATCAACAAGGCAACGATCCCCCTCCCCCATCAACAAGGCAACGACACCCTCCCCCATCAGCAAGGCAACGATCACCCTCCCCCATCAACAAGGCAACGATCCCCCTCCCCCATCAACAAGGCAACGACCCCCTCCCCATCAGCAAGGTAACGACCCCCCTCCCCCATCAGCAAGGCAATGATCCCCTTCCCCCATCAGCAAGGCAACGATCTCCCTCCCCCATCAGCAAGGCAACAACCCCCCTCCCACATCAACAAGGCAACGACCCCCTCCCCATCAGCAAGGTAACGATCCCCCTCCCCCATCAGCAAGGCAACGATCCCCTTCCCCCATCAGCAAGGCAACGATCCCCCTCCCCCATCAGCAAGGCAACAACCCCCCTCCCCCATCAACAAGGCAACAACCCCCTCCCCATCAGCAAGGCAACGATCCCCTCCCCATCAACAAGGCAACAATCCCCTCCCCATCAACAAGGCAACGAACCCCCCTCCCCCATCAGCAAGGCAACAATCCCCCTCCCCCATCAACAAGGCAACGATCCCCCTCCCCATCAGCAAGGCAAAGACCCCCCTCCCCCATCAACAAGGCAATGACCCCCCTCCCCATCAGCAAGGCAACGATCCCCCTCCCCCATCAGCAAGGCAACGACCCCCCTCACCCATCAACAAGGCAACGAACCCCCCTCCCCATCAACAAGGCAACGACCCCCCTCCCCCATCAGCAAGGCAACGACCCCCCTCCCCCATCAACAAGGTAACGATCCCCCTCCCCCATCAGCAAGGCAACAACCCCCTCCCCATCAGCAAGGTAACGACCCCCCTCCCCATCAGCAAGGTAACGACCCCCCTCCCCCATCAGAAAGGTAACGACCCCCCTCCCCCATCAACAAGGTAACGATCCCCCTCCCCCATCAGCAAGGCAACAACCCCCCTCCCCCATCAGCAAGGTAACGACCCACCTCCCCATCCGCAAGGTAAAGACCCCCCTCCCGCATCAGCAACGACCCCCCTCCCCATCAGCAAGGTAAAGACCCCGCTCCCCCATCAGCAAGGAAACGACCCCCCTCCCCCATCAGCAAGGTAACGACCCCCCCTCCCCATCAGCAAGGCAACGAACCCCCTCCCCCATCAGCAAGGCAACAACCCCCCTCCCCCATCAGCAAGGCAAAGACCCCCCTCCCCCATCAGCAAGGAAACGATCCCCCTCCCCCATCAACAAGGCAACAACCCCCCTCCCCCATCAGCAAGGCAACAACCCCCTCCCCATCAGCAGGGTAACGATCCCCCCTCCCCCATCAACAAGGCAAAGACCCCCCTCCCTCATCAGCAAGGCAACAACCCCCCCCATCAGCAAGG
Source organism: Hypanus sabinus (assembly GCF_030144855.1). NCBI lineage: Eukaryota > Metazoa > Chordata > Chondrichthyes > Myliobatiformes > Dasyatidae > Hypanus > Hypanus sabinus. The sequence continues at coordinate 129,467,547 of NC_082707.1, forward strand.
CAACGATCCCCCTCCCCCATCAACAAGGCAACAATCCCCCTCCCCCGTCAGCAAGGCAACGATCCCCCTCCCCCATCAACAAGGTAACGATCCCCCTCCCCCATCAACAAGGCAACAATCCCCCTCCCCATCAGCAAGGCAACAACCCCCCTCCCCCATCAACAATGCAACAATCCCCTCCCCATCAACAAGGCAACGATCCCCCCTCCCCCATCAGCAAGGCAACAATCCCCCTCCCACATCAACAAGGCAACGAACCCCCTCCCCCATCAGCAAGGCAACGACCCCCCTCCCCATCAACAAGGCAACGACCCCCCTCCCCCATCAGCAAGGTAACGATCCCCCTCCCCCATCAGCAAGGCAACAACCCCCACCCCATCAGCAAGGTAACGACCCCCCTCCCCCATCAGCAAGGCAACGATCCCCCTCCCCCATCAGCAAGGTAACGACCCACCTCCCCATCAGCAAGGTAAAGACCCCCCTCCCGCATCAGCAACGACCCCCCTCCCCATCAGCAAGGTAACGACCCCCCTCCCCCATCAGCAAGGCGACCCCCCTCCCCCATCAGCAACGTAACGACCCCCCTCCCCATCAACAAGGCAACGACCCCCCTCCCCCATCAGCAAAGAAAAAACCCCCTCCCCCATCAGCAAGGAAACGATCCCCCTCCCCCATCAACAAGGCAACAACCCCCCTTCCCCCATCAACAAGGCAACAACCCCCCTCCCCCATCAGCAAGGCAACAACCCCCTCCCCATCAGCAGGGAAACGATCCCCCCTCCCCCATCAGCAAGGCAACGATCCCCTCCCCCCATCAGCAAGGCAACGACTCCCTCCCCCATCAGCAAGGCAACTACCACCTCCCCCATCAGAAAGGCAACAACCCCCTCCCCATCAGCAGGGCAACAATCCCCCTCCCCCATCAACAAGTCAAAGACCCCCCTCCCCCATCAGCAAGGCAACAACCCCCCCCATCAACAAGGCAACGACCACCCTCCCCCATCAACAAGGCAACGACCCCCCTCCCCCATCAACAAGGCAACAACCCCCCTCCCCCATCAACAAGGCAACGACCCCCCTCCCCCATCAACAAGGCAACAACCCCCCTCCCCCATCAAAAAGGCAACGACCCCCCCTCCCACATCAACAAGGCAACGACCCCCCTCCCCATCAGCAAGGCAACAAACCCCCTCCCCCATCAACAAGGCAACGACCCCCCCTCCACATCAGCAAGGTAACGACCCCCCTCCCCCATCAGCAAGGCAACAATCCCCCTCCCCCATCAGCAAGGCAACAACCCCCCTCCCCCATCAACAATGCAACAATCCCCTCCCCATCAACAAGGCAACGATCCCCCCTCCCCCATCAGCAAGGCAACAATCACCCTCCCCCATCAACAAGGCAACGATCCCCCTCCCCCATCAACAAGGCAACGACCCCCCTACCCCATCAACAAGGCAACAATCCCCCTCCCCCATCAGCAAAGGCAACAATCCCCCTCCCCCATCAACAAGGCAACGATCCCCCTCCCCCATCAACAAGGCAACGACCCCCCCCCCATCAGCAAGGCAACAATCCCCCTCCCCATCAGCAAGGCAACAACCCCCCTCCCCCATCAACAATGCAACAATCCCCTCCCCATCAACAAGGCAACGATCCCCCCTCCCTCATCAGCAAGGCAACAATCCCCCTCCCACATCAACAAGGCAACGAACCCCCTCCCCCATCAACAAGGCAACGACCCCCCCCCATCAACAAGGCAACGACCCCCCTCCCCCATCAGCAAGGCAACGACCCCCCTCCCACATCAACAAGGTAACGATCCCCCTCCCCCATCAGCAAGGCAACAACCCCCACCCCATCAGCAAGGTAACGACCCCCCTCCCCCATCAGCAAGGCAACGATCCCCCTCCCCCATCAGCAAGGTAACGACCCACCTCCCCATCAGCAAGGTAAAGACCCCCCTCCCGCATCAGCAACGACCCCCCTCCCCATCAGCAAGGTAACGACCCCCCTCCCCCATCAGCAAGGCGACCCCCCTCCCCCATCAGCAACGTAACGACCCCCCTCCCCATCAACAAGGCAACGACCCCCCTCCCCCATCAGCAAAGAAAAAACCCCCCTCCCCCATCAGCAAGGAAACGATCCCCCTCCCCCATCAACAAGGCAAAAACCCCCCTTCCCCATCAACAAGGCAACAACCCCCCTCCCCCATCAGCAAGGCAAAGACCCCCCTCCCCCATCAGCAAGGAAACGATCCCCCTCCCCCATCAACAAGGCAACAACCCCCCTCCCCCATCAGCAAGGCAACTACCCCCTCCCCCATCAGAAAGGCAACAACCCCCTCCCCATCAGCAGGGCAACAATCCCCCTCCCCCATCAACAAGGCAAAGACCCCCTCCCCCATCAGAAAGGCAACAACCCCCTCCCCATCAGCAAGGCAACAACCCCCCCCATCAGCAAGGCAACGATCCCCCTCCCCCATCAACAAGGCAACAATCCCCCTCCCCCGTCAGCAAGGCAACGAACCCCCTCCCCCATCAACAAGGTAACGATCCCCCTTCCCCATCAGCAAGGCAACGACCCCCCTCCCCATTAGCAAGGCAACGATCCCCCTCCCCCATCAACAAGGCAACAATCCCCCGCCCCCATCAACAAGGCAACAACCCCCCTCCCCCATCAGCAAGGTAACGACCCCCCTCCCCCATCAGCAAGGCAACAATCCCCCTCCCCCATCAGCAAGGCAACAATCCCCCTCCCCCATCAGCAAGGCAACGATCCCCCTCCCCCATCAACAAGGCAACGATCCCCCTCCCCCATCAGCAACAATCCCCCTCCCCCATCAACAAGGCAACGATCCCCCTCCCCCATCAGCAAGGCAACGAACTCCCTCCCCCATCAGCAAGGCAACAATCCCCCTCCCCCATCAACAAGGCAACGATCCCCCTCCCCCATCAAAAAGGCAACAATCCCCCTCCCCCATCAGCAAGGCAACAACCCCCTCCCCCATCAAAAATGCAACAATCCCCCTCCCCCATCAACAAGGCAACAACCCCCTCCCGCATCAAAAAGGCAACGACCCCCCTCCCCCATCAACATGGTAACGACCCCCCTACCCCATCAGCAGGGCAACGATCCCCCTCCCCCATCAGCAGGGTAACGACCCCCCTCCCCCATCAGCAGGGCAACAACCCCCTCCCCCATCAGCAAGGAAACGAACCCCCCTTCCCCATCAACAAGGCAACAACCCCCTCCCCATCAGTAAGGCAACGACCCCCCTCCCCCATCAGCAAGGCAACGATCCCCCTCCCCCATCAGCAAGGCAACAATCCCCCTCCCCCATCAACAAGGCAACAACCCCCCTCCCCCATCAGCAAGGCAACAATCCCCCTCCCCCATCAGCAAGGCAACGACCCCCCTCCCCATCAGCAAGGCAACAACCCCCCTCCCCCATCAGCAAGGCAACGACCCCCCTCCCCCATCAGCAAGGCAACAATCCCCGGCCCCCATCAACAAGGCAACAACCCCCCTCCCCCATCAGCAAGGTAACAATCCCCCTCCCCCATCAGCAAGGCAACGACCCCCCTCCCCATCAGCAAGGCAACAACCCCCCTCCCCCATCAGCAAGGCAACGACCCCCCCCATTAGCAAGGCAACGATCCCCCTCCCCCATCAACAAGGCAACAATCCCCCGCCCCCATCAACAAGGCAACAACCCCCCTCCCCCATCAGCAAGGTAACGACCCCCCTCCCCCATCAGCAAGGTAACGATCCCCCTTCCCCATCAGCAAGGCAACGACCCCCCTCCCCATTAGCAAGGCAACGATCCCCCTCCGCCATCAACAAGGCAACAATCCCCCGCCCCCATCAGCAAGGCAATGACCCCCCTCCGCCATCAGCAAGGCAATGACCCCCCTCCGCCATCAGCAATGCAACAATCCCCTCCCCATCAACAAGGCAACGATCCCCCCACCCCCATCAACAAGGCAACGACCACCCTCCCCCATCAGCAAGGTAACGACCCCCCCTCCCCCATCAACAAGGTAACGACTCCCCTCCCCCATCAACAAGGTAACGACCCCCCTCCCCCATCAGCAAGGCAGCGACCCCCCTCCCCATCAACAAGGCAACGATCCCCCTCCCCCATCAACAAGGCAATGACCCCCCTCCCCCATCAACAAGGTAACGACCCCACTGCCCCATCAGCAAGGCAACAATCCCCCTCCCCATCAACAAGGCAACGAACCCCCTCCCCCAACAGCAAGGTAACGACCCCCCTCCCCCATCAACAAGGTAACGATCCCACTGCCCCATCAGCAAGGCAACAATCCCCCTCCCCATCAACAAGGCAACGACCCCCCTCCCCATCAACAAGGCAACGACCCCCCTCCCCCATCAGCAAGGCAACGACCCCCCTCCCCCATCAGCAAGGCAACGATCCC